>NW_024067166.1:0-110609 GCF_015039405.1 Cantharellus anzutake
ATGGAAGGACCTCAGCCTCAGTGACTCAAGCGGAGCGCTGTGCCATTGCTGTTTGTCCATTTGGTCCTTAATTTCACAGTAGGCAAGCAGGAAGTCTCTAGGGGGCATTTCAGGTCGATTTCAGACTGAGCCTCCTATGAGTATGTACAAGCGCCGATATATATAATGAAGGGGGCGAAAGCACAAGGAAACAAAGGGGAACCAAATCAGAATGAAGGTGTCTGAACGGGAACAAAGGGATGACAGAAGCGGAGTGGTACCGAAGATCATAAGGCAGAACCTGTGATACATCCGAAAGGAGGTAAGGAGGGTGAGGCCCAGAGGGGCAGGAGGATGAGGGGAAGTGGGGATGATGACTAACTGGCTAGAATGGGAAGAAGCAGCAGTCCAAATAGGGATGAGGGGAAAATGCGAGAGATACATTACAAGTGGTGAAAGTGCTGAAGATGATCTGTGGAGCTTGGAGGTTGCAGAGCTTACGGAGCTTATGGAGGTGGGGTTGAAAGTCCGAGGAATATTGGCAATGGTGTTTACGTAGTATGAGGTCACCAATGCAATGGACTAAGACCGAGGTGGAGTCAAAGTCCGAGGTAGGAACTATGATGGAGGCTCGGAGCAAAGGTACGAGCAGTGCCCAAGTACGAAGTACGGGACAGCGGTGGAAGGTCATAACTTGGTGGGAGGTCACCAGAGGGAAGAGAGAGGAGAAAGGGAAGAGGGAAGGAGTGGCAGAAAGGAGAGTTGTCAGGTCCGAAGGTGAGTATCGGAGTGGACAGGAGAAGTGTAGGAGGATGATGGAAGGGTGGAGGTGTTGTGAGGGAGGAGCGGAGGAGTAGGAGGAGGAGTAGTAGGAGGGTGGTGAGGGGGGTGGTGTTCGGTCTGAGGTTAGTATCGGAGCGGATGGAGATAGGGGAGGAGAGGGGGGGAGGAGTGGAGGTGGCATGGGAGGTAAGGGGAGGTGTGGTGCCAGGACCAAAGGTGAATATCGGAGTGGACAGCGGTAGGGTAGGACTCCAGAGGTGGTGAAGGAAGAGGTCCGGGAGTCGGGTCGGGATCGGGTATGCATGGATATGACAGTGGTGAGTGTAGTTGGGGTAGTCCTGTGACTGCACAGCCACAACTATACAGCCATGACACCTAAAACACCATACTCTAGGACCTCTTTTAGTGACAGTCAGTGAGGCCATGAGACTACTGTCCCCCCTGTGAGCCTGTGTGATGTTGGGATGATTTCCCTGCTACAATGCCTCCTCCCAGCATACACCCACTGGTACCTAGGACTGCCCAAGGCTACATTCCCCAACCCAGGCTTCACAAAGCTGGCTGGAGACCTTGAGGAATGCCTCACAGAGGCTGAAGCTAATGTATCATGCTTGACCAGAATGTTGTAGGAGTGCATAATGGGTGTGCTCAATTTCATGGAACCTTATGTGGTAAATACATCAAAATTGGGCTTTCACCCTTGTACATTATTAGGAAAAAAGGAATTATAGGGGGAGTAATAAGAAAGAAGAAAGAGGGTTTTTGTATGAACCAAAAGAGCCTTTCCATGAAGGAATTGGTTGAGATTTGGTGGAGAAATTCTGTCAGGGGATGTCTCACAGGTCCCCATGACCCATGGCCCACAATCCTAAAGACAAACAGCCCTGTCCAGGGCACACTGCTGTGGGTAAGAAGGTGAGAAGGAAACTAACTTCTCACCTTCCCACAGTGGCCCAATAATCAAAAACTTCCAGAGATATCTGGAAGTCACATGAGGCCTGAGACCCGGGGCCTGGGGCATCTGGCCGCATGGAGCATCTGGCACAGGGTGCATGCAGGGGGTGCAACAGCTGGGTGTGCATGCAGATGTGGGTGCAAGTGTGGGTGTGGGCTAGGTCAGGGTGTATTCCCTGACAAATTCAAGCTGAGAAGTCCTCATGTGCAAAGTCTGTGCACTTGACTGTGACAGAAGAAGACAATCTTGGGGTCATTAAATCCAGAAAAATACCCAAAGACTCAGTGTTGAATTTCACCCTAATTGGTCCAGTGGTTGTGGAAATATTAAGGGAGATTCTGATTATTGAGCATGACAGGAGTCATGGGACTATATGAACTATGCAGATGCTCATGTGTGGGCCAGTCTCAGCAGAATTCCAAGGGAATACAGGCTAGATAAATGACCAAAATGCTAAAGAAGTCATTGGAGGAGTCTTGGAATTATTTGGTCCAAGTTTCCCTGTGCAGGGATAATCAAGATATGTAAGATAGGTGACACACATAAGTTGTCACTATATTGGCTAACTGTGAATGTGGCTGTGGGGTGCAAAAATATGGACTCACCACTGGTGAGTCGAGAGACAGTTGCTCACTGAACTTTGGTACAGTGAATTTATTGATATCACAACCAAGAGGCAAATCATACATCCAATTTTGAAGCTATAAACTCTTGTATCATCTCACAGGTGGCTTCAGCAGGTATTTGACGATGTCCACAGTACTTTTTCACCACCCAGGCTGCTTCCCTGCCATCCAATCCTCAATGGTAGCCATCCATGTATTTAAGAGATTGGTTCACAAATCTAAGAAGCAGGCAAATAAGTTTGAGAGATAAGAAAGAATTGGGCTAGGCATGCACCTGTGCATTGAAAGGAGGGTCACAGACTCAAGTGCCATCTTCAAATTACTCTGTACATCCTCAATCTTGGATGAGAATGGTGCCTTGCGATATATGCACTTTGCAAATCCTCATATCTGCTCAATGAAATTCAGCTTGCAGTGAAACTTTGGCAAGAAAAGCACATCAAAGCCGGCTGCATTGAAGTGTGTGGTCAAGAGACAGGGTACATTGATGAAGTCATCAGAGTGGAAGAGGATATTTTGGCAACAGCATTGAGCAGATGTCTTGTGACATTTGAACTTTTCACACTGAGCCAGCAATGATTGGGCATTTGTGTAGCTGCATTCTTCAAGCAGTGTTGCCATTCCTTTGAAATAGCTAGGGTATGTTGGGTGATCACTGGGATAATGGAGAGTCTGGACTTCACGATTAGAGACTGTGTCTGCCATGTGCTTGACAACAGTCCAAGGTTTCCCATTAGGGCCATAGATGATCTGCCCACTATTGTTGTGGGAAGGGACAGTGACACCCCAAGGCTTGGGGTTTTTAGGCATTTTGAGAGCTGATAGGGAATCTTCAGTGTGCTTTGAATGTGTATGAGCATTGTCAAAAATGAGAACATGTTTTTCCATTGGATACTTCTGATGCAGAATGTTCATTGCTTGAGTTGCTTGTTCTAGAACCTCATCATTTGAGAAGTAGCCATTGCAAGCCTTGCCTGGTTTGATTGTAACATGCACATCTACTCCATCACCTTTGAGCCATCCATGATCAGCTGATACAAAATCGGTGATCATGAGAGATGCTCCATCCCCTTTGGCATATGGCTTTGCAGTCTCGGAACTGTGGACCCAGCAGATTTTTTGATGGTCATGGGCATAGAAGATGGATTCATTGTGGAACCAGGCAACAACATGCTTCCCACTGGCAGGGGGTGACTTGGCAACTTCCTCATTGCTGTCATTGTCCCACTTTCTCATTGACTTTGCATACTCTTCCATGGCAGGCAGAAACACCTTCTGGCAATACTCAACAACATCTCCCTGCTCATGGCCATCTGAATATTGGCCTTTCTTCTCTCTTTGCCAATTATCCAAAGCCATTGTTGTGCTGTTCAGACTGAGATTGGTTTGTCACAACCTAGGCATGTCTTCATCTCTTCTGTGCTCAGAAATTGGACAACATCTAGGGCAGAAATATAGGGCCCAATGCCTCAAAGGTGAGTGTTATGGAAATGGGATTTTCCCATTTTTAGCCTCCTATGGGCTCTATGCAGTACAATATCACGTGACATGTATATAATAACAACCTAACAAACAATTATCACCAAAAACACCCAATGTTCCTGTTATTGTAAACACCACTGTTACAACATCTGTTACATTAATTGTAACATCTTCTCAATGTCACAGCCCCCTCCTGCACCCGAATGCTATAGAAATGGGCCAATTAGGCCCCATTTTTATAACAGTGAGTCTGGATTTCTTGTTTAAGATCTTCATCTGCAAGAAGGATTGATGATTTCCAGTGTCCATAGACTTGTTACCTCACATAGAAAAATTGCTTGATGATCTTGTTGCTGCCAATCAAACTGATGAGGAGAAAATCAAGAAATCCAATAAGCGGGCTATTATGAATATGCGAATCCGATGCGATCAATATGTTCAAACATATATTGAGTCGGTCCATGATGCAAAAGAAGCCTGGGAAATACTCCAGAACGAATATGAAGATTCCAGGAGTCATTTAAAACTACGCTGAATATATCAGGATCTCTGAGTTGCCAGGGACATGCTCCCGGAATCGGAATTTGCTATGGCTCTTATTACATTGCTTCCATCATCTTGGGACAATTTTATTGCATCAATTGATTTCACAGATCTGGTGGAACTGGATGATAAAAAGAGAAGGGCAGCAGTTAACTCGATTATTTCCAGAATCAGGGGAGAATCCAATCAGTGCAAATCACAGAACAATTCTACCACGCCTTGTCAGGGCCCAGCCTCCATCTGGGGGCGGCCCTACCTCAGAGCTGGACACTTGCGGTGTCCCAGGCAGCCAGGTGCTGGATCCTATCCCAAGCTCCTCAAACTCACTAAGTGGGGATTGAGTTGTCATGTATTACAGAGGGTAACTACAACTTGCCTAAGTGGGGATTGAGTTGAGAAGAAGGGTAAGTTTCCCTATTCCCCACTTGGCTGCTATAAAAGGAAATGTACTGTACAGTTCGTAACATGACTATGGGTAGAAGCCGAGCATGTTCCCGCAATGTGGAAATGGTGTCACATGGGTTAAGGCAAGTTGCTCACCTTGACCCACGTGATTTTTCCCACGGGTTCACATGCGGGCTGTAGTTGTGAGAGGTGTGTAAAGATGGGAGGATCAGGGAAGTGGGGGGAGGTCAGGGAAGGTGGTTCTGGGGTTGTATGGTCAGGTGTGGTTGCCCTGACATGCCTACAGCCTTCAATTCAACCAATTCCAACACAAGAAATCCTAAAACAAAGCCGGATAAATCTAACTCGGAGTGCTGGTACTGTCACAAGAAGGGACATTGGTGTCAGGGGACGACTCCCGGGTCCCCATGACCCTCCCCTATGGCCCACAGCCTCAGGTCTGGCCAGCCCTATCCAGGGCACAATCTACTACTGTGGGTAAGGAGATGAGAAGGAAGCTAACTTCTCATCTTCCCACAGTGGCCACAATATCAGCAAAACTTCCGGGGATACCTGGAAGTCACATAAAGGGGTAGGAACCGGGCCCGGAGCATGTGGTGCATGGAGCGTGCACGCATCCGGGAAGTGTGGCAGGTGGAAGCGGGTCCGGACGTGGGTCCAGGTCTGGGCTAGTCAGGGTGTGTGCCCTGACAATTGGATACAGGAGTGCTGAAAAAAGATTGCAGATGAAAAGCGGAAGGGTGGAGAGAAAAATGCAAATATCGCGTCCAACAATGGAAATGATACGCAATCATTTGCCTTTGCTGGAGCGAATATGCATTTCGGGAATTCTTGGATTGGTGATTCCGGCGTGAATCACCATATAGTTCAGGATCGCAGTTCATTCAATGAATACCATCCCATTTCAGGCCAATTCTTAAATGGAGTTGGAGGAATTAGAACTCCAATCCAAGGCCATGGAACTGTTCTCGTTACCATGCAATTGGACTCAGGATCCCATACAGCCATGCTTAGGGACTGTTACCATATCCCATCAAATGATGGTAACCTATTATCCTTGCGATGTTTTGACTGTGCAGGTGGAACAATTCAAATTAAATCCGACCAAATCAAATTGTTCACACTGGACGGATCAGAATTATGCACAGGACAAGCAAATGGCAATTCATTGTATAAAATGAACATGTCTATTCTAAAGCAGCTGATTGTGATGGCAGGGACTACAGGAGGGGACAAGGAAGGAAGAACATGGGAGGAGTGGCACAGGGCAATGGGGCACATCGCACCCAGCCCCTCAAAACAATGATGGAACAGGGAAATGTTGATGGAATGAAAATAATCCCATCCCCATTAAACTTTGAATGCGAGGCATACATTCAAGGTAAATCCACAGTGCAACTGGTGCCCCAGAAATCCAATACAAAGTACTGGGAAATTGGGGAACTTATTGTTACTGACCTCTGGGGACCAGCACAAGTCATGGGAAAAGGGGGGGGTCAATTATTTTATTTCATTCACGGATGCTGCAACATGTTTCTCCATGGTCGATTTCCTTACAGCCGATTCCAAAAAAATTGGCCAATTTGATTTCATCAAAAGAGATCTAGGGAGATTCATTCTCTGACAGAAATGGCAACTTTGAGCTATTTTTGAGTGCAAGTCGGCTGACCCAATGGTACCATGGAACTCCGTAAAAATAAAATAAAATAAAATAAATGCGTGTGAGCATATTGTCTCCCCCCTCGATCTAGTCAGCATGGGGAAACATCTTGAGCGCACTGCAAAAGACATTCTGGTCTTCATGTCCTCGAAAATAAGTCTGCAGGAGATCACTCAAGTCTCAGGAGTACCTGTATGCACTGTCTATCGACTGCTTGCTGCTCCTTACCAGTACCACATACACCGGGATGAGACCTGAGGACGATGCTGAGTACTCAGTGTTCATGCAGTGAATGTGACTTCACGACTACGCGTTTCTTCATGGGACATCTTTGGCTCATGATTCTCAGTTTCTCGATAGCCTTGTTGAGCAGAAACCTGATCTATACCTTGACGAATTGCAAGTAGCCCTCATAAAGGAACTCGAAATTGTGACAAGTGTCCAAACAATTCGAAGGGAGTTGCACAGGTGTGGTCTCACTAGGAAGAAGGTTTATTGACCCCCTCTCACTACCTTCCGAAACTGACACTCTGACATTTACTAGCTCCAGAAGCCAGCAGCTGAGCGTAATGATCAACTGCGAGCTGATTTCAGGATGTACATGGGCACAACTTACTGCCCGGACCAACTTGTCTTTGTAGACGAGACAGGGGTGAACTGCAACACATCCTCACGCAAATATGGCTGGGCACCATGTGGGGAAAGGGCTTGCCGACGTGATTTCTTTGTTTGTGGCACTAAGTTTGTACTGGGTTCATATCTGGCAACTTCAATGCTAAGATCTTATTCCTTAGATACTCTGTCCTCCCCGCCATGTCTGTAAATGGAATCATTCATGCGGATATACAGAAGGGCGCATATACTGCCGAATCATTCAATGACTTTATTGGCTCACTTCTTGTCCACATGAACCCATATCCTCAGCCCCAGTCCGTGCTTGTGATGGACAATGCCTCCATTCACAAGTCCGACACCCTTTTGGAGATGTGTGATGAATGGTGTGCACAGTTCCCAACCCGGGCAGACTTGACCACACTAACAATACTGCAGAGGTGTTAGGCTTGAGTTCCTTCCTCCCTATTCCCCTGATCTCAACCCAATAGAGGAGGCAATCTCATCAATCAAGCAATGGCTGAGAAGGAATCGCAACCATGTTGAAAATGAGTTTCCCTCTGAATCTCACCACCGAGCGACAGAATTATTGCTAAGGGCTGTGTTCTCAGTGACAAGTGATCAAGCACACGGATGGTTCAGGCATTCTGGCTACTTGTAAAGTGTTGATAATAAAATGTTTTTTTTTGGATTTATTAAATATTTTGTTTATCAACATCAACGACTTTTTGTTCAACATGCAAGGGCTAAGAGTATGGAGGGACTCATATATCAAAACAGGTCCCAATCCAGCTCATCATTGGGCTTTTCATCCTGACTAACTTCACACAATTCCTCGTCAAATCCCGAGTCTGAGTCCAAATCGATATGCATCACTGGTGGAAGTTGCAGAGTAGCATGTGTGTTCGGAGAGCTTGTATCCAAGGATATTTCAATAACGGAAATGGATGTGGGTGAGTCCGGAATGCCGAGCTTGCCACTGTGTTGCACGCGAGAGTGGGATGCAGTGAGACCCTGATTTTGGCTCGTTGAGGTTTGGGGAATGGTAGTGCACTGTGATGTTGAGGCTCGCCTGATGGGGCTGGGTGAGAGCTCTACAATGCGTGGACCAGTCTTCTCTGGAGTTGCTGGAACAAGCACCACTGGTGCTTTCTGTAAACGAGCGGAGGGACGGACCTGAATGTGACTTGGAGGTTGATTGGCCCTTTGCACATTCCCTGAGAGCCCTCGTTTATCATGCATAGTGTCCACAGAAACTTTCCTGCGCTTCATCAGCATTGGGGAGGGAGATGGTGGGGTGGCCGAACGTGAGCGCTTCCGGGAGTGGTGACCATTTTGTTGAGGTTTGAGAGGTGAGGCACTGAAAAGACGATTGTTGGGTGGCTGAGTGAAGGAAACACCCTTGACACCATCAGCCTATGAGATTCTTTAGTCCCAGTAGGAGGAAGTATGAGTGCAAATGAACATACCATTGCGCTCACCCAGATTGCAAGTGCTTCGTTGCTGACATGCAAATGATGATACTCTGCATCTGGGTGGTGGTAGCAATGCCGTGTGCACTTGCTACACCAGAGTTTCCTGCAAAGCTCCTCATATATTGCTCGGCGAACAGAGGATGGTGGGTCATTTGATGCTGTGGCTGTGCGGCGCTTCTTGGTCGATGTGCCTCCAGGTCGAGGTTCCTTTCTGACTGCATCCTTGACCCGCATACTGTAAGAATAGCTTACTGGCATATATATGCATGATGAGACACAAACCTTATTAATAATATGCAATTTTTTTGACTTGTATGCTCAGGACTGAATCTCGCATTGAGCATTGATTGCATTGGCAAAATCTTCCGTGCTATTGATGCGGGTCCAAATGGATTCCTTCTCATCAGACAGGCGATATCCGATCTGGTGGGCAGAGAGGTCCACCGCCATCCTGGTTAAAATTTCGTCGAGCACTTCTTGTGGTGGTTGAGACTTCGAGTCGACGAGGTATACAGTTTCATCTTCCTTCTTCGGATCCATAGTGTTCAATGCAAACTGGTACTTGAAATCTAAACAATATTGTAGGGGTGTCCAAGGAAAGATAGTGGTTGGTTTTTGTCAGGGCACATACCCTGACTTAGCCTGGACCCGGACCCGCGTCCGGACCCGCTCCACTTCCCACGCACTTCCTGCGCCGCACGCTCTGTGCGCCGCATGATCCGACCCCGGATCCCACCTCATGTGACTTCCGGGTATCCCCGGAAGTTTTCGCCATATTGGGGCCACTGTGGGAAAGTGAGAAGTTAACCTTCTTCTCACTTTCTTACCCACAGTAGGCAAGTGTATCTACTTGCCCCTTTGTTTATATCACTTTCTTACCCACAGTAGTTATGCCCTGAGATGGGCTGTGTTTACAGGCTAGACTGTGGACTGTAGAGAGGGGTCATGGGGACCCGGGGTCCGTCCCCTGACAGTTTTTCCCTCTGTTTTCCCTTTGTCTTATCACGTGGCTCCTAGGTACGACGACTGGGATAGCTCCATCATGGATGCCTGAGGTTGGGAAATGGGGAGCGGGACTGTGCTGACATATGTGGGTGTGGGGTTGAAGACTGCGACAGGACCCCATTGACCAGGAAAGAGGGGAACATCAGTCCGGGCTTGCAGTGTTTGGGTGGGCAGAGGTGCAGAGGGCACACCATCGTCAAGTCCCTTGCCGTTTGACATGGTGAGCTGGATGATAGGAACAGGTGTGCAATGTGTTGGCCTCTATCTCTGCTGTGTCCTATATACAATGTCATGTAGTCAGCATCGTGCCATCATGTGGCCACAACGTACCATGCAGTCACATTGTGCCACCGTGTGGCCACACCGTACCATTGCACAGTCACCCACACTCAAAATGCGCCATGTCAAGAAATGCCATGTCAAGAAAGGCCACATCACCAAAACAAAGACCCCAGCGCTAAGTGGATCCATCCAAGTAAGGAAACCCCTTTCGTGGGTGTGATCTGCCCAACTTCTTTAGGAAGGGAGAACCCTGCCTGATCTCTTTCGATGAAATCAAATCGGCCGATTTTTTTGGAATCAGCTGTAAGGAGAAATCCAAAGCATTTGAGGCATACAAACAATTTGAATCCCGATTATGGACTCAATACAGTCGCAAAATCAAATGCATTCAATTCAACAGTGGCATGTAATTCCTGAACAATAGATTCATTACTCATTTATGCAACCAAGGAACACTCCATCAAACCACTGCTCCACATTCCTCTTCCCAAAATGGCATTGCAGAGTGGTTAAACTGCACATTATTGGATCATGCTTGCGCAATGTTGTTTGACTCTAAATTGCCAAAAACATTGTGGACCTATTCAATCGCTTATGCATGCTATTTAAAAAATTGCTCTCCCACATGCGCACTCGATGGAAAAACTCCCTATGAGATGTTTTTCAATGCGAGGCCAAATAACATATTTGGGTCAGATGTTCGGGCACCGGACCAAGACCAAAAGGGGAAACTGGACCCATGTTTCAACAAGTATTGGTTTATTGGATTGACCGATAATACACACACAATTTACTACTACAAGCCGGAAAGTGGAGTAATTGAAAAATCAAAGAATGTTATTTTTCCCCATCCCCATAACCCCCACCCCAATGTTGAAATTCCTGCTTCCAGTCCACCTGAGGGGGAGCCTCAGTCAAATGATTTGCAGTCGGACATGGAAAACCAGGAGAAAGAAGCAGAACAGGTGCCCGGCAATTCAAAAGAAGCGGAAGCAACGGAAGCCAATTCATCGCATAGCCAAAATGAATACATGGGAATCCGAACAAGAAGCCAATTGAAACGAATTCAATCCCCATTAGTCCAGATTAGGATGGATCATGGACCAGTCAGAACCGAAAATCAAAATTCCCTTGCACATGCAATGGCTGCAACAGAATCCGATAGCCCGGATATCCGTGAGGCATTACAATGCTATGATGCTGAGGATTGGCGCTCGGCAATGGATGCCGAAGTGGCCCAACTTCAAAAGTTGAACACCTTTGAATTGGTCCCTCTGCCAGCAGATTGTAGAATTATCGGTTGCTGATGGGTCCTAACTACAAAAAGAAATACAGAAGGGGAAATAATGAAATACAAGGCCCAGCTCGTCGTGCAGGGATTTTGTCAAATTCCAGGAATGGATTTTGATGAAACCTTCTCGCCAGTAATGCAACTAGAGTCATTCAGGGTTTTATTGGCTATCACAATTCAATTGGACCTCAAAATACATCAAATGGATGTTGTTGGGGCATATTTGAATGGAGAATTGGAGGAGGAAATATACATGAAGCAAATCCCGAAGTATGAGGACAGCCTGAACAGGGTCCTTCACCTAAACAAGACTCTGTATGGCCTTAAACAGGCAGGGCAGGTGTGGAACTGATGACTACATAAGGCATTAACCAAATTAAGTTACATGCGCTTATTCACTGACACCTGCATTTATGGGTGTTGCCAAAATGGGAAAATATCAATTATCACCTTCCACGTTGACGACTCTGCCATATTTGCCCCTGCAGATCATATTCAATTCATTAAAAATGAACTCAAGTCAAAATTCGACACCTGCGATCTTGGAGAATTGAATCACTTTGTTGGGATTAAAATTTCCCAAGACCGAAGCAACAATTCAATCATGATCTTGCAAGAACAATACATTTGCGACATAATTGAACGTGCCGGAATGATTGATTCCAATCCAGTGCCTACCCCAATGCACCCGAAACAGGCCTATGAAAAGTTCTCAGGCCCATGCCCAGATTACCCCTATTCAACAATGATTGGATCGCTTATGTGGGCCGCATTATGCACGCACCCAGATATTGCCTTTACTGTTCATCACTTTGCACAATTCAATAATTCTTATGGTCTGGAACATATTTCTGGAGTCAAACGGATTTTTCGATACCTAAAGGGGACAATCAATCACGGAATTACCTATTCAAAATCGGATTCTGGATTAACAGCAATTGGGTATGCAGATGCAGATTGGGCAGAACAAAAGGACTGGAAATCTATTTCTGGTAACCTATTCATCATGTCAGGGGGAGCTGTTGCCTGGAGCACTAAGAAGCAAGGGACTATCGCCCTATCGACTATGGAAGCCGAGTATGTTTCCTTAAGTCACACATCACACCATATACTATGGCACCAAATGCTCATCTGGGAACTCGGATTCAATGCGGAGCGCCCATTCAATCTCAACAACAATAATTGTGGGACTATTGCATTAACTCATGACCCCCAATTTCATGGCCAGAGCAAACATATTGATATATGGCATCACTTTATTCAGGAATTAATTGAATATGGTGATCTCAGAATTCATCATGTCTGCTCATCCAACAACTTGGCTGACATTTTCACAAAGCCACTTCCCAAAGATCTATTCACTAAGTTTGCATCTGTTATTGTACAGGATACATGACTTGAGGGGGAGTGTTGAAGTCACGAGTCACCGGAACCTTCCGGGGGATTCTGGATTGTTGTGGGAAATTGCCAGAATATTCCTGCTTAGTCTGTGCTTGTGTATGCGCGCTTGCACAGTTACTTATTTTACATATAATATCATTGTAATACATTTCGTGTATGTATAAATACACACAGATGTGCATTGAGCAAAATTATCAGAAAAGTTTCTAGCTTACCTCTGGTCTCGCAAGTATAACCGCTGAAGTAAGTGGATTGCCTTATCAGGAATCCCTACATTACAACAGTAGACACTCTTGTGACAAGCATTGATGTTGGAGATCTGTGTGCTATGTCCAGCGGAGTTGGCCTGGACAGCCACATTCCTGTGTTAGCATGGGAACATTCTGGGAGAGCAACTCGCCCAGAATTCACCATGTGACTTCTTAGTCACAACACCTTTTCTCTTTTATATTATTTTGGACTAATCTGTGCCGGCCACGGATATATTCATTCTTTTGAATTCTTTTCCTTTTCCCTCAGTTCTTCACGCATATTGGCTGAGACTGAGGTTAGTTACTGTTTTATCATTGTAACTTATATTATGTATATGTCAGGGCACAGCCCCTGACCCCACACACCCTCAGGTACCCTTCCCCCATTTTCTCCTATTTTTCCCTTCACTGTTTCACAATCCCGCATGCATGCAGACCCGTGGGAACGTTCTGGGCAAGTAACTCGCCCAGAATCTTCCCATGGGGGGGTGCCAATTATGGAAAGTCAGCAAAGAGCCAAAAACTGTATAGTTCCCGACTCCCATTTGTAGCGGCTTCACAGGAGGTTGAGAAGGTTACCCTTCTTCTCAACTCATTTCCTGTGAAGGCTGGGGCTAGCCCCCTCAGTGAGTTTGAAGATCTCAGACTGGGACTAGATACCCCAGCGACCAGGAGGATCCCCCTGGGTCTGTCGCAGAACGAGGGCCGGGCCCTGACAGTATATTACCTCTAGTATTTACTCATTGGTAATATATTCAGTTCTTCACGCATATTGGCTAAGACTGAGTATTTACTCATAGTCCAGCTCCGAGATCAATTGTCGCTCATCAACAATTGAGCCTGGAGTGTTGCTCACATTCAAGAAAGTGACCACATACAATCCGATCTCAGAGTTTGAGTTGGAATTTGCAGTTATGCATGATGCAAATGGACATTTGATGCCAGATGATTGCTATCATCCATCATATGAACCAAAAGAGAGCAGCGCCTCAGTGCCTGATCATGGCCAGAGCCCTGCATATCGCAGAATAAGTGCCCAGTTAGTGAAGATGGCGAAATTCTATCTGTTTGATCCTGGAATTGTTGAAATAACCACCTCAGCCTAACAGGGCGTATCGTGTAATGGCTGTGCACACTGAGTTCACAATCCAGAAGACTGGAGTTCGATTCCCAGTATGTCCAACTTTTAGGTTTCCCTAAAAGACCATGTGCAAATTCCAACAGGAATCGAGCTCAACATGACCAGAGCCATTCCAGAAGTGCAGGGAGATTCCCAGCGCTTCATTCCATGTGAATACAAGATCATGCCAGCCAGAGTTCTGCACAACTTGAACCTGAGTTCAGTGGGGACTTTGAGATTGAGCCTCAGGATTGCACACTGATGGGAAAACACGATCACACGCATCCCAGTCCAGTCCAGAGAAGTGTAGTGGTAGTCCAAGTAGTTGACCCAGCTGTTGCAGCCGTCAATTTTGAATACCCAAGAAATCCAGCTAGCACAAAGCTTGGATTGAGTCCAGATTGTGCAGCACAGACGTGCCATGAGTTCAGAGCCAAGCCAGACGAAAGCCTTAGAGCCTCAGACTCTTTTAGTTCGCACATAAACACCAGACTGGTTAAGAATGAAGTGATAGTTTCAAGTGCAGAGACCAAGCACGAAGAGAATGATGGTGCTGAGCACACCACAGCCATACTGCAAGTTGTACATGAGGATGCGACTAAAGACAACACTGTGTACCTTAGTGAAGTCTCACAGATCGCTGACCCAGTGGAGTATTTCACTTGGGATTCTGGATATGAATCCGATGACACTGCAGTTGACAGTGAAATGCCTGAATACACCGGACTCACTATCTCACACGAAGCCATTCCTGCCATTGTGCCACATGAAAAACGAGTCAATTATTTGATTTATCACTATGCTGCCATACATCAAGGTTACATGATGACGAAAAATCCCACTGTTGAACTTTGTGCTGATTCCATGGAAGCGCTTGAGTGCGCTGGTACTCCATGCCCACCCGATTTCTTTGATGATGGATACGAATGTCCACCTGAGAAAGACCCAGACAAGGTCTTAAGCATGAACCAGAATGCGGGCAATGAGCTGGCCCGAGCTGAGGAAATTTGTATCCAGTGCGACTACTGGACTTATCCGGAGCTCCAAATTCTTATGATGTAAACCAGCATGACTGGACAAATGACATAAAATGGACAAGCCTGGTATCGAACCCAGGACTTCTAGTGTGCATCCATACACTACTCGCCCATTATGCCAGGGGGGGGGTACCCCTTCCCTGATGGTTTGGGAGATCACTTGATCCCTTCCTCCAACACGAGCATGTGAGTCTGAGTTGACTCAAGTGGCCAATTGCATGTTAGTCACCGAGTTCCAGGTTGACATTTGCAAACCAGAGACATCAGAGCACTCTCTCATCATTCAAGAACACATTGTAGTCATCGGAGAGTCCACACCAGACATGACAAGCAAGTTTGGTGGCAAGCTGGAGTGTGAATTCTCGATATTTTACTTCCCAGACAGGCTGCCCGATTAAGGTGCCAAGGGGAAGGGGCGAGGCCCAAGGCATATTATCATACATGTTTCTATACTCAAGTTCCACATGATTCTAAGCTCCCAGATAACACCAACATTGTTCACCAATGCCCGGATTTGCGACTGAACAATCCAAATTCTTCTGAATTGTGACAGTGGTAGACCATATCACATGAGCCTGTTATGCTGCAAGTGATCCCCTATAGAGCGTCTGGGGCCATGCCAATTGAACTCCTAACTCCTGGCTGGTTGTCCCCATGAGAGGCCCCTTTCGGGTAGTGAATAGAAGACTTAGTCATATGATATGAACCTTTTCTATACTCAATGTAATTGGTAGTGGAGAAGCCGGTGATTAACTAATCATGTAGCCAACCCTGGGAATTGTTGGCCAGACGCATAAACACGTGCCTCTTGATTCTTTGGGGAATTGCAACCACCCGGCAGGAGAGTTGAACCAACATCCTCTCAATCGGCAAACGCCAGCAAGAGATTGGTTGGCAGGTGTTACCACTATACCACCACTCCTCCCTGGTGGCAAGCTGGACAAAGCATGAGTCAGAACAGTAGCGCAAGAGTGCACTGAGCTTAAATCAAAAGAGCTAAGGCCTCCCAGCCTCAGTGACGAGCTCTATTGGTCTCATATGACACCGATCTCAGTACCAGAAGAGATCCCAGACGGTTTTGGCCAAGTTCCAGCAATGGGAGTTGAGGAGATGATGCAAGAGCGCACTGCTAAAAGAGCTAAGGCCTCCAGCCCCAGCACTCCTCTTGATGACGATTCCATGAAAAGCTTTGAGCTAGACGTTTCCAAGAGTCGTTGCATGCCAGCAACCGAGTTTAGTGCCCCAGAATTTGGAGGCAGAGTCCAATGTCCCAGACTCAACTTTTGCGAACTGGGCTATGCATACCTCCACACCACTTCATATGTGTAATGCACAGCTGTTAGCCAAATAGAGGCCCCAAGTAGTGCCTAGTCACATATATGACACGATTGTTGTCGATCTGTCCCCAGAGAAAAGTATTGCGATGTCAGAATCACTACAAGTGATTGCTTCCTTGCGGTGAGCAGCATCCAAGCCACCAAGGATATGAGGACACATGTTGCCCCAGTGAATCCCAGCGACATAGATGATGGCCACTACGATGGGAATGCAAGCCCTCATTGCTCAACCAAAGTTCTAGTGTTGACAAACTTGCTGAAGTGCGAAGTGTTGAGTCTGCTAGCATTCTTGATGCAGTTGAGATCTCCAGTGTAGTTCCATGCGCAGACAAAAGCAGAAGCCTCCTGAAATGGCTGGAGTGATTTCATACGATGCAATGCATAGCAGTAGCAAAGTGAAGTCTGAGTCCAGGACTGAATATACCCATTGACAATACCTCTGTGCACAATGAGGATATGTCATAAGCATACTATTTATGCACACAACATTTATTTTGGTTGGAGTCCCCAGGACCTGTGGATTGCATACGATGGACATGTTTAGATTTGAGGGTATCGTGAGGGACCATGATAAAGAGCTAGGCCTGATGTAGGCAGGCACAGCCAGTACTGCCCAAACAAACCGAATATCGCGATTTCCCCATCCCAGCACATCCCCACTTCACGAAACACATCACACACGTCCTCATATACCATTTCTACCCTTCCACGATTTTTTCCTATTTTTTCAGTCACATTCCTAGTCCCCACAGACCAAATTCCCATGCCCACCCAGCAGCGTGGCCACACTCACACTGAATTTCACTTATCTCAGCAACCACTGTACTGATTTGGATGGTATTGGTACCGTTGAAAACGCGTCATTTAGGAGTATTAGGATCCATGATTAGCGGGAGTTCATTGGCGATGGATAGAGTTGGGTATTTTTTGGCTGGAAATCATTTATTGCTTTATTGTTTTCTTGATTATTGTTTTCCCTTCCGTTTTCCGATATTGTTTGTTGCCCATATGATCCACCTGAGTACATGGGACTCATCGGATATTTTCCTTCATTTTTATTTGATCATTTCTCATATATACCTGTACATGAGGATGTATCTATGTACCTTTTCCTTTGGATTAGAAACCACCGAGTTTGCCCCTCCCAAGCTAGTAGGGAGTATTACGACAAAGAACATCAGTAAGAAGACCTCTAGATCAGTCCTTGCCTTAGTGTCACCCAGAGAGGTGGGGTGAGAGGTTGATTAGAGTGCTTGGAGGGGAATATGGGATTTGGGGGCTCCAAGGTTGGTAAGAGCAGATTGGTGATGTCTGGAGGTGACAGAATGTGGTGGCAGAGGATGGAATCCATACCAACTCTGCCCAACCTCCAACCTACTCTGCCACTGTTCTGGTTCACCTCTGGTTTGTCCTCTCCCTCACCTCCACCATATCCTCTGGCATACATCCAGTTCACCTCTGGTACCTTCTCCAGTAGCCCATATCCTCATCATAGAAGTTTATTAATACTTCTATCTATCCAACATTACTACGGACCTCCTAGGACCTCTGCCAACCCTGCAAAGGTTTTCCCATTATCCAATAGCTGTCACTAATCCCACCCTTCATTTACCCACTCCACATGCTTGATAAGGTGATTCTCTCATGAGCTCACCAACCCAGCAAGTGGGTAAGTCCATCTTGGGTTTTCCCTTTCTTCTTACATTTCTCCTGTATTATGTATATAAGTACTGTAGTTGATGGCACTTCAGTGCAAAATCAATGACTAGATCCCCCCAGAGTTTGTGCCCCCTCATTCTGAAGTTAAGGACCCAACACTAGTGTTACCAAACATTGGCACAGTGCTCCTCTCCAAGTTGCTGAGGCCATGGTCCCTCCACTTGTCCTCTACCTCCAGCCTCCCTTCCAGGGAAAGGTCCAGACATGCTCATTCCCTCCTTGACATGTTCTGACAGGGTTGTCTCAAGTTTGTGCTTCCAGATGAACTTGGGGCTCACAAAGTTCCCAGTGACTCCTGAGTCCAGGAGTGCTGACATGGACACTGAGGTGAAGGAGGTCAGGGAGGTCAACTTCACAGTGAGGTTGAGAGATCAGGGGATTGCTTGGAGAGGACATATATAGCAGGCAGGGTTACTGCCACTTCTGGCACTGCCTCCTGGATCCTCTCATTCTCATGGGCTGAGGATGTGCTTTTTCCCCTCTTCTTTGCAATAATTCAATGGAATTTTGGGCACTGATGCACATTGCAGTACTTACATGAACTATCTTCTCCAGGTGGCTAGGATGCATCCTTCACTGGCCACCTTCCTGAAAATCCTCCTGGGGGCTTGGCCCTGGCTCCCCCTCTTCCACCTTCTCTGTTAATTGTCCCTTAAGCCCTTCCATCAATGCTCAAAGGTCCTCTGGGTGCAGGCATCAGACTCAGGGTGTGGGCTGTCTCATGTGACATGCCCTAGGGCATTACAGTTGTAACATAGCCTGCTCCATCTCTGGTTAGTGTTAGAACCGGGTGGATTCAGACGACTCTGGAGTGGAATCGGAGACTTAGTGTGGAAGGACCTCGGCCTCAGCGACTCAGGCGGAGCGCTGTGCCATTGCTGGTTGTCCTGGGGGTCCCTAATTTTGGATCTAGCAGAGGGAAAGTCTCTTGGGGGGAATTCAGGTCGATTTCGGACTGAGGTTACAAGTTACTATGTACATTGTATATAAGGAGGGGTCCGGAATCAAAAGGAGCGAGTGTTATGGAAATGGGAATTTCCATTTTAGACTCTTATGGGTTCTGTATCATGTGATTTATATAGTAATATAGTTTAACCAATCAATAATCAACGAAAAACCCGCTGCCACACTCCCTGTTAAACTACATGTTAAACCAGCTGTGAAACCATCTGTAAACCCTAATGAACCACCTCACCTCCACTTTCCACTTTCCTGCGTCAAGAACGGACGAAAATGGGCGCCTCCGGCCCCATTTTTGTAACAGCGAGGGTAGGACAAAAGGAGACAAAGGGAGATGGAAAGAGGAACAACACTGAGGGTCAGGGGTTTGACTCAATGGTGTTTCTCAAAGGAGGAATGAAGGGCCAAGGCCCAAGGAGGAAGGAAGGAGGTTGGGAGTGGGGAATGGCTAGCTGACTGAATAGAAAGGAAGCAGCAGCCCAAATAGGAATGAGGGAGAATAGCGGAATTGAATAGGACAATGCAATAGTTGCAAGGTCCGAGGTAAGTCCAGAAAGTCCGAACTCGGAAGTTAAACTCCAGAATATTGGCAAATGTAATTAAATGGAATGAGCCAACCAATACAATGGGTATAAGCAGAGGTGGGGTCAAAGTCCAAGGTCGGAGCTAAGACCAGAGGTTCCGGAGATGGAGACATGAACGGGATTCCGGAGCGGAGGCCCAGAGTCGGGAGCATAGGTGTTGCGTATTTGTCTGGAAGGTGTCGAGGTTGGGGTCGGACCCGGAATGTTCCAGAGTCGGACCGAAGGTGGTGTCAGAGCTGGAGGTGGGATAACCTTTTGGGAGTTGGCAAGGAGGAGGTGATGGAAGGGAAGTAGGACTCCAGAAGACAGGTTCGGAGTTCCGGGAGCCCGGAGTGGAGGTCAGGATTGTATGGATATGACAGTCAGTCCTCAAATGGTCAAGGTGAGGAAATTTGTATCTGGTGCAACTACTGGACTTATCTGGAGCTCCAAATTCTTATGACATAAACCAGCATGACTGGACAAATGACATAAAATGGACAAGCCTGGTATCGAACCCAGGACTTCTAGCGTGCATCCATACACTACTCGCCCATTATGCCAGGGGGGGTACCCCTTCCCTGATGGTTTGATCACTTGATCCCTTCCTCCAACACAAGGTCCATGGGTTGCAGGCCTGTCCCCACTGCAGGGAGTGGTGAAGGGGTTGGGGGTGCAGGTACCAGCCCAGGTGCAGGTCATGGTGGTGCAGCCACAGGGCACATAGGGAGGGGTTGTGGCTGGTGGGGGTCATGTTGATAGGGGAAAGGGTCTGGGTGCAGGCATGGCTGCATCACCTGAAAGCTTTGCCACTGGTTGTCAAGAAGGATGGCTTCGCATTTCCATTCAGCCCAGGTGGTGGGCATGGGGTGAAGGTGGTAAATGCTCTCATGGAGCTGGGCATTGATTTCCTGCTCAAAGTGGTTGACCAGATCCACATTGCCTAGCTGCAAGGTGGGTCCCAGTATCTCAAACTCTCAGAGAGCATGGGGACAGGTGTGGATGTGGGTGTGGCCCAGATCAGGACTTGGCTCTTGACAATGGCCTGCAGTTCCTGGAACTGGGCCAACAGGTCATCATATTGCTCTTCTGTCATATCCTGGATCTTCTACCTCCCTCCACCCTATTCCTATACAACTCCTATGACCTCTACCAGCCCTCCCAATCTCCCTCTGCTGCCTCTGGTCAATGCCAATGATCCGAGGATTACCTCCTCTTTCGACTTTCTCCTGCTCTGCCTCCCATCTATGTCTGCATCACCTCCAGACCTCCCCTACCAGACCTCCACCTCCTTGGACCTCTTATCTGCTTGTTGTTAAACCTCAACTGCCTATCCACCCTCCTTCTTACTTCCAGTCTCCACACCTCCAGTACCTCCCTACTCCTACCTTACCTCCAGTCATATTGTTTTATCATTTGATATTTCCTACAACCCCAATCTTCCAGACTACAACTTCTGGGCTCTGGACCTTTCCAGACATCTTCCCCTGTAGTCCCCTGCTCATTCATAGACAGGCCCAGGCCTTACCATTCAGTTGGCTTCTAATCCTCCCACTCCACAAACCTCAGACATAATTCAGGCTTTTCACCTATTCCTTATTTGTCCTGTGGATTCTGTTATATTTACATCTCTTTCCCCTTGGTAACCTTTGTTTACCTTTGGATCCAATTATCTCTGCTATATGTACATGCATACTGCTCTAGTAAATAGTTCCCCCCAGTTATAATATCAAGTCTTAAGCCCTTGAACCCAAACTCTCTCCAGGACATCTACCCATCTGCTACTACACTCTGAACCAAGAACTGAGTAACAGACACATCTAAAGGCACCTTGGTATAAAACCCAACGAATCGCATGATGAACAATTGACCCTCACTAACACCCCCATTGTTAAGTAGTGAGGGGCTTCAGGCCCCCTTCTGCTGGTAGCCTTGGTTCCTCCATCACCAGCCTGTCAGGGCACACACCCTGACTAGCGCGGACCCGGACCTGGATCCACACCCACACCCACACCCACATGTGTGCTTCCACCCTGCATGCTCTGTGTGAAGAAATTTCATGTTGCCCCACGGGACTTACTCCGTGATATCCAAATGAGGTAAACCAGGTGACTGGACAAATGACATAAAATGGACAAGCCTGGTATCGAACCCAGGACCTCTAGCGTGCATCCATACACTACTCGCCCATTATGCCAGGGAGGTTACTCCATCCCATATTCCAACACACTGTGAAAATACTAGCATAGTTTAACTCAGTCTCAAGCTGAATAGCGTGGAGAACTTGTTAACATTACCTAGCGTAGTTTAACTAAAGATAATACACATTTAGATATGAAGGGAAATTAGAATGAAAGAAAGTACTGACCTCAGTCTCAAGCTGAATAGTGCAGAGAACTGAGGAAAAATGAAATGAATAGAAAGAGCAGGTATGTCCATATAGTCGGTAGCGGATAATTCTGCGATAATAGAAAAGGGAAAAGTATTCATTTACAGGTCAGGTGAAAGTCACCTGGTCAGAAACCTCTGGAACGTGCGCTGCACTCCAACATGCACCACATGCTCCAGGCCCAGTTCCCTCCCTTCATGTGACTTCCGGGTATCCCCAGAAGTTTTCACCATATTGGGCCACTGTGGGAAAGTGAGAAGTTAACCCCCCTCCCACTTTCTTACCCACAGTAGTCATGCCCTGAGATGGGTTGTGTTTACAGGCCAGACTGTGGACTGTAGAGAGGGGTCATGGGGACCCGGGGTCTGTCCCCTGACACAGCCCCCCTGACAAATTGGGGACAATGAGAACATAATGGGTGCATTTCTCTATTCTGAGTTGCTGTGGCTGAGTCCCTTCAACACCCCATCACCCTCAGAGCTCTGCCCCACCTCTGGTCAGTCCCTGACCCACTATTAGATGACCCAGAACACCAAGCTCCACCAGACAGCACCCACCTGGGTAGCGATTGGATCTATCCCTGGGTGGGTTCATGACATCTTCTGTCACCATGACAGGGGAGAGAGGGAAGGTAGGGGAGATGAAGTTCAAGCCTTCTTCTACTGTCAGGGATGCTGTACTGTAACTGGGCACAAGAGCTGCCTAGACAAATAGTAGATAGTGTCTGAATCAGGTTGGAAGGGGGGAAAGGAAGGGTAATGGCAACAGTGCCAAGACTGCACTGTGGTCCAGGTGCTAGAAAACAATCAATAAAATCTCACAGAGTCAGTACTCACTCCTGGTCATGCTGGACTATCGTCAGGAGTCAGAGACACTGTAACATCTCATACATCACCCTCTGGTGTTACTAAACTTGTCAAACAACTTGTTACTTGGTGGGGTGTCCCTTCTCATCAGGGGAGTCCTCTGTACCTGTACTATACATGAAAACCTGCAGTATAAGTGAGAATGGGGCAAAGGGGACAAATAGAAATAAGCCTCTATGGTGACACAGAATAGCAAGGAAAGGGAAATGAAATACAAATAAAAGCAATGAAAACAATATCAGAAACAATAAAATGAATGATGGAAATAGTATCCTTCCTAATCAAGCATCCAACTATAGAGAAAACCAAGTTGAGGGTGGCAGGATGAGAATATGGTGGACTCTTAATTAGGAAGGTCTATGATACAAATATACATATGTAAATATGGGTTTTGAGGTTGTTCTTCCAACACCAACAACCTTTTCCCACCACTTGAATAGACTCTCCTCACTCATTGTTATGGAAATGGGAAATTCCCATTTTTAGCCTCTTATGGCCTCTGTACAGTACATTATCATGTGACATGTAAATAAACCAACAATTAACACCCAAAACACCTGTTACATTAACTGTAACATATTCTCAATGTCACAGCCCCCTGCACCCGAATGCTATAGAAATGGGCCAATTAGGCCCCATTTTTATAACACTCATAGCTCTCCAACAGTACTAATTTCATTCAAATCCATCCAGTGGTTCTTGAGATATGACTGGAATTGGTGGCCTACATTGACAGGTGTGGGAATCTTGACTGTAGGGCTGGAAATGCATTGAAAAAATCGTAAAAAATAGAGAAAGGGTAAAAAGGGTACCTGGGACTGTGTGTGAGGTGCATCGGGTATGGGGTGTTTGTCAGTGCATCAGAACTGCAATTTCTGGGCTTGTTTGTATGGTGGCAGAGATTCCTGCCTACAATACCATTACAGATGGATCAGAAGGCAGGGGGGTTTCAGTAGGGCATCTGGTGCTGGGGGCCCAGTAGGGTGTAGACTGGGTGTGCATAGTGACAGACCCAATCTGGGAGCATGTCCCTGGTCACTCAAGCTGAAGTGGGAGGTACTATCAAAAAGTGTAATCCACTTCATGAACCTTCATGGATCCCATGAATTTTCATGAAACATCATAAAGGTTCATGAACCTTTATATTAATTTTCAACCCAAAAAGTCGATTTTTTTTGGCAAGCATGAAAGTTCATGACCATGAATCTTCATGCAGAGCCATGAATCTGTCACGACCCGACATATCTGTCACTTCTGTCAACGCGTCCTAGTGCCACTTGGCCCGTCCCGCCCGCTATCATCATCATCCATCCATCCATCCATCCACCTGTCACCCTCATCCACACTTCCTCCCCCGTGCACATACCTTCCAACCTAGGTTGCCTGCTTCATTGTTGTCCACCCACCAGCCAGACGGCTTGCTAGACGGCCAGATGGCCTTTTCTCTTTTGTCCACTTGCGGACTATTGTTCCTCCTTTTGTTTCTTGCTTGCCTCTTGTTGACCAGGTTTGCTGATATTAACTATTTGTTTCTTTCTTCATTCATTAATATCACACTTGATCCGCCACTCCTTCCAGGCCGGTCCTATTTAGTTACTTGTGTTTATAATGTGTGTAGGTTACACCGGATGTACCCCAGTTTGTATATCGACTTGGATTCCCCCTCTAGTCTCTTCTCCTCATCATAAGGCTCCTGACTGAAATTGGGGCAACAACGTAAGAACAAAGCACAGTGCTCCACCCAAGTCA
The DNA here is from genome assembly GCF_015039405.1 of Cantharellus anzutake. NCBI lineage: Eukaryota > Fungi > Basidiomycota > Agaricomycetes > Cantharellales > Hydnaceae > Cantharellus > Cantharellus anzutake. The sequence continues at coordinate 24,491 of NW_024067166.1, forward strand.
CTGAAGCTAAAGTCCCACCCCTCTGACCTTATGAGCCTGGACGACTTTGCGCGCCTCGTGGGTCACCTGGATACGCATCTGACACATTCCTGACAGAATCTCCATGCATGGTCATGCATGGTCATGACTCTTCATGAGTGTGCCCAAAAATTCCCATAACTGCACATGAATGCTCATGACCCTTCATGAAGAGTCATGACTGAGTGGCACATGACTTGAGTGCACAAGTGCAACCTAAATTTTCCCCCATTTATCTCTCCTTCAATTCTCCATCAAATGTTATGTGGTAGGTACCATTTTTGTCACATGAATTAAGGCTTTTTTTCTGTATCTCATTGTTATGAAGGAATTTGGATAAGCTGGTTCACTATATGTGTACTTATTCTGCTTTGCTCACTGTAAAATACAAAAAATACTTTGGGTTACATGAAACACTAGATTTCTCTCAAAGCCAGTTTAATCACCAAAATCCATGGAGATTTGGTGTAGATATGGCCATGCACCCAGGGTGAGCACTTATTGTGACCGTGATTGTGGCTGTGACAAGTTACTGTGTCATCGCTGCACCACATCCAGGGATTGCCTCAGACACCCTTTCTGTGCTATCCCAGTGCTTAAGTCCCATCTATTGGCTATAAACCGCTATGGCTCATCCCTTTGGCAACCCCTTTGCACCTAATCAGCATCGCAGCACCAGGATTTGTCACTTGGCTTCGTCTCAAGCCCCTAAGCCACCCCCAGCTCCCAAAACCCAGAAATCCAGCACTTCCAGCACTTCTAGGCATGGAAAGGCTTCCAAGAAGATCTCACAGAGTGCAGCTGACACTGAGGCTGAATCTGAGTCTGAGGTTTTGAATCTATATATATATATGTGCTATGGCGCTGTAGGAGTGCATAATGGGTGTGCTCAAATTCATGGAACCTGATGCACCAAATACGTCAAAAATTGGGCTCCTGCCCTTGTACATTATTAGGAAGAAAGAATGATAGAGGGGAGTAATAGAAAAGAAGAAAGAGGGTTTTCGTACGAACCGAATGAGCCTTTCGGCGAAGGAATTGGTTGAGATTTGGTGGAGAAATTCAACCTGAGATGTCCTCATGAGCAAAGTCCGTGCACTTGACCGTGACCATGAGAACAAGGTCAAAAGCTGACGGAAGAGGACGATCTTGGGGTCATTAAATCGAGAAAAATGCCCAAATACTCAGTGTTGAATTTCACCCTAATCGGTTCAGTGGTTGTAGAGATATTCTGATTATCAGGCATGACGGGAGTCATGGGACAATATGAACTATGAGGAAGCTCACGTGCGAGCTAGTCTCAGTGAAATTCCAGGAGAATATGGGCTAGTTAAATAATACAAATGCTAAAGAAGACATTAGAGGAGTCTTGGAATTGTGGCATATTATTTGGCCCAAGTTTCCCTGTGCACAGATAATCAAGATATATATTCCGTTTCTGAGAATTCCTGTTCTCAGTCAAATCTCCACCAGACTTCACAAAATCGGTATTGATAGAAAGCTATGGATGAGGAGAGTCGAGTGGGATAAAGGGACGGAGGTTTGATGCAGTTTTTGGAGTGGTATGAGGAAGTTTGTGTTTTTCTTTTCAATTTCCTTTGTTGTTTGGAATTTTATTCAAGGCCAACGGCAGCCAAACCTTACCGCCATTGTTGGTGGAGGCTTAGCTCAGCCAAAACCATATATTTCGGACTCTTTTCACAGATTGTATGTTTGCTGTATGGGTATATGTACATAGCGATTGAAACGAACCAGAGATTTTCCGCCTCCCACTACTTTAGAAGTCTGTGTACTTGGGTGCTGTGAGTGGCCACACGATTGGTAAAGGGCTATCATGACCTTTAGGAAAATCCACCACAGAAAGAAGATAAGCAAGAGTTACCAGAGTTATATATTTCCCCGAAATTCCCCCCCCCCCCTCCTGTTGATTATACGGACTTACTGCAACACCCCTTTTAGCCCCCTTTTCTCTTTCTTCCCTAGTTTTTGGGGAGTGAGTTGGAGTGCTACCTTCCATTTTCTGGAGACCTGTAGCAGATTCCCACTTGCAGTGCTGTAACTGGGCAAAACAGCTGCCCAGGCAAAAGAGTAGGGACCTGGGGGTAGTGTCTGAGTTGGGTTGGAAGGAGGGAGAAAGGATGGTGGCAACAGTGCCAATACTGTGCTGTGGTCTGGGTGCTAGAAAATAATCAATAAAATCTCACTAATCATGTACTCACTCCTGGTCCTTCTTGGACAGTCATCAGGAGGCTTCTTTAACGTATGGAAGGATCGCTCAACACCACATTCTTTGTAGCACAGAAGAGGGGTCCAACAACTGTAAGTACAATGCAAACTGGGTGTATATATAGAAAAAAGGAGAAATCAGAACAAAAAAACAAAAAAAATAGCAGATGGATGGTGGCAATGGAAACAGGAAGAATGTTGAGAACTCGGCTAAGAAACAATAAGGCAAAAAAAATGTCCACAAGGCAACAATAAAATCAATAATTGAGGCCCATAAGGTCAATATCAACCATCAATCTCACTTCTCCACCGCATATCCGTCATCCTAACTCCTGTCCTGTCATTTCATCCTCTTCTCCTGATCCATCTCTGTCCTTAGAGCTCGAAATCGTGTGAATTGGTGGAAAATTGGTGGAGATATGGGGGAAATGGTGGATAACCGTGAAATTTGGGGAAGTGGCAATACAAGTCTTGAGAAAAAAGCTTGGAAAAAGATTGGAAAGAATGTGAAAATGTGCTGTGGGCATTGGGAATGTGTCAGAGGCTTGAGGGTGCTTGTTGGAGCCTCGAAAAATGTGGTTCTGGCCTTGTTTGTGTGGTACTTGCTGTGCCCTCCTACATACAGGCCAGAAATGTAAGTGGGCTAGGGATCTAACCCAGCAGGCAAACAGGAAAGGACAGGGACTGGATTGGTATCCAACAGGTCAGTGAAAAGGGGAAATATGGTAATGGTCCGGTGTGGTGCAGTGTGTGGTGTAGCCCCTTGTCAGGGCAATAGCCCTGAACCCCAAGCCATATGTAATTACAATGTACATATAGTCACATGGGTAAGCAGTAACTTCTGGTTAACCACTTACACACACCATAAAATACACACCATTGTATCACTTACGGCCTCATGTGCTGAGCAATCCCACTGAGACCTCACTTTTTTAAGTGTATGAGGTGTGTTCTACAACACAACCCACAAAAACTATCACATCACAATAACAACTTGACTCGGTAGCGCCTATGGTGCCAAAACATGCCCACAAGGGCAAGGTTGTGTCTGCAGTGACAATAAAGAAAAACGAGCAGTTTATAAAGAAACCACAATCTCCCATTATGGGAGATTCAAAACAACATCTCCCTAAACTCTACTTTCTCCACTAGACTCGCTACGTTCTTGATCCTTAACTCTGGTGTGGGATCTCCGCGATTTCCGCAAGGTCCGGGCTCAGTGTCCACTACCCACTCTTTGTGAGCTAGATCACTGCCCTTATTCCTACTGTTGGATTTCCACTCACTCACTCCAACTCTAGCACATCCTAGCACCTTAGAGAAATTGGGGGAGGGGAGAACTTTTTTTTTTCAATCCCAGTATGTACAGGATTATAAAGAATAAACATTTTTAGAAATGATTGATGGGAAATATTGGTGCCATATGGCTCCTGGACCCCATCGTAAGCGAAATATTTGAAAAGGGCATCAGAAGAATAAAAGAATATCATCCAATATATCAAAATGATGGTAACAATGTGAAAATATGAGGAAAATTGGGAATTTATCAATGATTTCACAAAATTAGTACCCGAAACTGGAAATGTGGCTGGGAATAACCTTTACGTGGCTAAAAAACATTTTTCCCAATTATTTGATGCCTTGGGAATGTGTGAAGCATGCTTTTCTGACTTCCCGCTTGCCTAAACTGAACTTCCCATGCCCGCACATGACCAGATCCTGTGACCTGCGCCATGGCCAACCTCCCCAACACTTAACTCCACCAAATCTCCACTGATTGGGACGATCTTGACATCGACGGATTCATAGGAATTAGGAGTATTTTTAGGTACCAAGTTTGTATCGATTTATGGAACGAATGAAGATGATTCTTGAATGGTGAAAATGGATATCCAAGCTGGGTCTGCGTGTGGGCGATTATCCTGCCTACAATGTTGTAACGGGTCTATCCAACTAGACTTGCAACAGGAAAGAGGGGGGGATAAGGATCTCACTACAAGTCAGGTCTGAAGTGGGGTATATTGGTCCAGTTGAGTGTGGTGCTGATGCTCTCTACCAAACTGTACAGCAGGTCACGGAAGAGTCCGATAAACAAATGAGGAAAGAACATCACATGACGATGAGGAAGTGGAAACATCAGGCTCTAGGCACCGGAAATGGAATCAGAAAAATAGGAAAGTGTGTAAATACATGTTTCGAGGCTGTCCTCCAACAAAACCAAGACCAACTTTTTCTCAGGCTAAAGGCCTGAGAAGGCACAAAGAAATGCTGTAACTGGGCAAAAGGGCTGCCCAGGCAAAAGAGTAGGGACCTGGGGGTAGTGTCTGAGTCAGGTCAGAAGAAAGGGAAAGGATGGGTGGTGACAGTGCTGATTTTGTGCTATGGTCTGGGTGCTAGACAATCAATCAATAAATCTGTACTCACTCCTGGTCCTTCTTGGACAGTCATCAGGAGGCTTATTTAACGTATGGAGGGATCACTCAACACCACATTCTTTGTAGCACAGAAGAGGGGTCCAACAACTGTAAGTACAATGCAAACTGGGTGTATTAGAAAAAAAGAGAAATCAGAACAAAAAATAAGAGAAATAGGCGATAGATGGTGGCAATGGGAACAGGAAGAATGTTAGCAGCTCAGCTAAAGAACAATAAGGAAAAAGGGTGGACCACAAGGTGACAATGAAATAAATAAATGAGCTCATGAAATAACCGTGAAATTTGGGGAAGTGGCAATATGAGTCTTGAGAAAAAAGCATGGAAAAAAAATTGGACAAAATGTGGAAATGTCCTGTGGGCATTGTGAACGTGTCAGAGGCTTGAGGGTGCTTGTTGGAGCCTCAAAAAACGTGGTTCTGGCCTTGTTTGTGTGGTACTTGCTGTGCCCTCCTACAATATCACCTGCATCGATTGTGGGCCCAGAAGGAGAGGAATGATGGGTGAGGGAGGAGGAGGAGCACGAGGCATGTGAGGCAGAAGAATGAGAAAGGAGGAGGATTGAGTGGGAGAAACGAGAGCAACAGGCCAGAGCCCAGAAAGAGTTGGTGCGAGCTCGACAAGAGAAGAGGCATGCAGTGAATCAGGCCAGGGCTCAGCACCTAACAAGGTAAGCAGTCCTGTTTTCTTGAAAACTCATCTTTCACTTGAACAATACTGATGGTTTCTTTCATTAGTGCCAAGTCATTGAGGTCGAGGTACCCAGGTGAGAGAGGACCTCTTGTTTGAGGTGCATCAGATGAAGGTCCGCTGCATGCAGGGGCCTGGCAAGGCCTGGCAGGAATGCTCCCGGGTGAAGCAGAGGTGTGACCTGGTTGAGCATGGCACAGAAATGGCACCCAAGTGCCACCAGGTTGGGTCCTCAGACCCTATACAAGGTTTTGAGGGGCTGAGGAAGGATATCAGGGCCATCAGGGCCACGATCAAATGAGTTGGTGATGTCCTGGAAAGGATTGTGGGACAGGTTGGTGAGGAGTCACATGGCAGCGTGAAGAGGAAGGGTGTGGTTGAGAGTGAGGTGGATAGTGGAGAATTCAAGTGAAGAGGATGAGGGCAAGGATGAACAGAGGACAGAGGAAGAGTTGGAGGGGGTAGTGGACAATATCGGTGGCAATATGTCAGGGCACACACCCTGACTAGCCCGGACCCGGACCCGGATCTGGACCCACATGTGTGCTCCACCCTGCATGCTTCATGCACCACATGCTCTGGGCCTGGTTCCTATTCCTCATGTGACTTCTGGGTGTCCCTGGAAGTTTTCCTGATATTGTGGCCACTGTGTGAAGATGGGAAGTTAGCTTCCTTCTCATCTCCTTACCCACAGTAGGTTGTGCCCTGGATAGGGCTGGTTACACCATAGGGCTGTGGACCATAGGGGAGGGTCATGGGGACCCAGGAGTCATCCCCTGACATGATAATGGTGCTGGGAACGAGGCCATGGATGTGGGGGCTTTCACCATTGACTCACCCTCATTGTAATCTAGACCCTTCTTCCTCTTATTTTTTTTTGTATTAATTCCTCATCCACTTCATGAACTAAGCATGATCAGGGCCCAGCTTGCCTGGGTAGCATGAGTGAAAATCAGTAACCAACTCTGAGGCATGTCCCAGCTCAGTAGCCAGTAACCAGGAAGTCTTGTCGTCTGTCCCTTCATAACCTAGCCAACATACCATTGTGGTGGTGCCAGTCAACCTTGGAGTCTAGAATCTCAGAGATCTCATACTTGGGTTCTCCATCAACCTTGATCAGCAGTGGCAGAGTTTGTACATGGTTGGGGATGGTGTTGGGGACAGATGGTTCAAGTTGGGAGACTGTCAGGGCCCGGCCTTGCTCAACCCCCATCTGGCCTGTCCTCACACTATGTGGGGCATGAGATGAGAAGAAGGGTAAAGGTCTCATCTCCCCGCATGGTTGCTATATAAAGGAATGGGTCACATGCCCATAACTATACAGCTCCTAGAGTTGTGTAGTGTGACCTGGAGGGAACATCCAGGTGGCAGTGCCCAGTAAGCGTGGGAACATTCTGGGCGAGCTGCTTGCTCAGAAAGTTCCCACACTATTCCGTGTGTGCGTGCATACACAACACACAAAGGCAACAACAAGGCAACAGTCAAAGAATAAAGGGGGTAAAGTAGGTGGGGAGTCCAGGGCACCCTAAGGCAGGGTGCTGAACCCTGACAGAGACATGGAAGATGGGGTGGACATATTTCAGGGTATCAGGAAGTTGGAGGGTGCAGGAGTGTGTACCAGGTTGCACAATGATCTCGAAAGGCCCAAGATTCTTTTCTGAGAGCTTTTTTGAGTAGAGTGGAAGTACTTAGCCTTGACATAAACTGAACTGCCAACTTCAAATAGTGGGGTGGTCATTCAGTGAGCATCAGTGGGACCTTGGTAACATTTTTGAGCTTGATGCATTTCCTCATGAAGAAAACTGGTGCAGAGAATCAAGATCCATGGAGTACTCCTGGGCAAGGGCAGAGGAGAGGTCTCGTTCAGGATGGACAGAGATGGTTGGGTGATAACCCTTGTTGGTGAAGAATGGCAAGATGCTGGTAGTAGCATTTGGTGCATTATTGTAGGTGAACTCAGCAAGAGGGAGCAACTCAGACCAGTTGTCCTGTTGATAGTTACAATAAATGCATAAGTACTGCTCCAGTGTCTGATTCATGCATTCCATCTGACCATCACCTTCAGGGTGATAGCCAGAGGTGAAGTGGAGTCGCATGTCAAGGGCCTTACCCAAAGAATGAAAGAAGTGAGAGACAAACTCAGACCCTCTATCAGAAGTGACATGTGCCAGGACCCCATGTTTAGAGAAAATGTGAAGAAGGAACAACTTAGCTAGTTCAGGTGCTGTGATAGTATTGTGGTCGGGATAAAGATGCATTGCTTGGAGAGGTGATTCACAACTACTAATATGGTGGTGAAACCAGCAGAAGATGGAAGTTGTTCAATGAAGTCCATGGAGATGGAGTTCCAAGGGTGTTCAGGGATGGGGAGTTGTTTTAACAGACCATAGGGCTTATGGTGTGGAACAGGCACAGGCAGTACAGGAAGAGATGTTGTAATGGGTCAATCACTCTAGACTTGCAACTCAGGTCTGGGGGGGGTAGGTCTCTCTCTAGGTGTCAGGTAGCTGTGTTGGTCCTCAGGAGTATGGTGCTGATACTCTGCCTAACCTCTAACTGTCTGTACAGTTGTCTGGCAAGAGCTGATATAAATATAAAAGGAAAGTCACATGTATGAATGAATGAAAATAGTAATGGAAGAAAGAAAACAGTGTATCTCCTCAACCACTCCACCAAATCCAACAATCTTAGACTCTTCAGAACCACCTCTACAACCTCTACAGCTCCTACTATTACCCGGACTCACCAATTCTAATCCCTGATGCAGTAAAGGGTGAAGTGTGTGTTGAGGCTTGTTTTAACCCACACAGACTTGTCCCCACAACAACATGAAAGCAGGATGGTGGTATCCCATGAGCAGTGAGCAAGCATGCCCACTGCTGTGCATCTGCAAAGCAGATGGATCTCTGTGCACAGTAATCAATGTGAGAAATCATAATTTGAACATGATTCTCAATGTCACACCAATGCCAGACATGCAACTGATCCAAGAATCAGTTGCCAGAGCAACATACTGATCCAAGATTGATATGTTGGATGCATATGAACAAATATGTGTGGACCCAGATGATGTCCATAGGACAACATTCTCTATGCCCCACAGGATGTACAACTTGAACACAATGCAGCAAGGAGACTGCAACGCTCCCTGTACTTTCCAGTGCATGTTGACTTGGGAACTATGAGGAGAAGTAGGCAGATGCCTACACATCTGGTTCGATGACATCTTCACCAGCACAAGCTCAGTGGAGAACCACAATAAAGCATTATTGTGGCTATTTACTCACCTCAAGGGGGCAAAGTTCTATATAAGCTGGAAGAAATTCCAGCCCTTCACTCCAATCCTAGATGTTCTAGGAAGCCATGTAGATGAAAAAGGCATCCATGCTCAAGTGGACAAAAAGGAGAAAATCCACAACTGGTGAGAGCCAGTAGACCACACAGGAGTCCTAAGATTCCTGGGAATGGTAGAATATCTATCGATATTCATGCCGAACATCAGTAGCTACACAGGGCCACTGCAAACGATCTGCTCCAACAAGCAGACATTCAGGTGGACATCACTCCACCAGAAATGCTTTGACAAGATTAAATGTCTTGCATGCAGGGCTCTGATCCTGAAGCCCATCCAGTGGAATCCATGGGAAAACCTCTTGGAAGAAGAGAGGAGTAAACTCCACATCTGGGTCATAACAGATGCATGCCCAGCAGGCATGGCCACACTAATTGGACAAGGTGAAAAGTGGCAGACCTGCTGCCTGGCCACATTCATGTCCAAGAAGTTCACCAACACACAACGTAGGTACTTCGCCTACAAACTTGAGGCACTCACAAGATGGCAAGATGATCTCATGGGAGGCTGTGAATTCACAGTAATCATGGATCACAATACTTCAAAGCAAAAAACCACAACTCAGGTAGACACCTGAGATGGCAAGCCTTCTTCACAAGCTTTAATTGTGATAAAATACATGGAAGGCCACAGAACAAAGTGGCAGACACACCTACAACTCATCAACAGACAAGGATCTGCATTTTGATGACTACATGTCAGCAGATATCCATCTGGATAAAAATGCAGAAGACACCATCCCTGACAGAGTTGAGGAATATGAAGAACTGCTGCTAAGCAGTACTCTGAGCAGGAACTCAGAGAAAAAGAGACTCACAGCAATACATGCAAGAAATACCCTAGAGGAAGCTCTAGGGGGGAGTGCCCAAAACCTGGAAGAAATCATAATTCTGGAAGAGAACCTTCAAAAACAATTCAAAGGAAAAGACCTCATTGAGGCAATAAAATCTGGATACATGCAAACCCAGATCCACCAGGAAATCCTAGAGAACCCCAGGAATTTCAAAAACTCCTCCATAAAAGAGGGGCTGATAACCCAACTTGGAGAAGGAGGGGTGTCCCAAATAGTAGTCCCAAAAGGGAACTATGAAAGGAAGTCCATTCGAGGGATAATCCTTGAAAACATCCACAAAACACTTGGACACCTAGGATCCAAGAAAACAGTGGAAATCCTCCATCGATACTTCTGGTGGAAGTCAATGAGAAAGGACACCCACAAGTTCTGCAGGTCTTGTGGAACTTGTCAGACAATGAAGAAAAGCACCAGGAGAAATCCTGGACTGCTTCACCCACTCCTGACCCCAGAAACACCATGGTTGTCAATAGCCATGGGCTTCACAGGTCCATTCCCAACAAGCTTGGGATATGATTGCCTCTGGGTAATCATCTGCAGGTTGACATCCAACATCCACCTAATTCCAATGAAGACAACAACGAATGCATTAGAACTAGTGTTCATATTCCTACTCCTACACAAAGTTGTAAGACTTCATGGTCTACCACACTTGATCATATCAGATCAAGACTCAAAATTCATGTCAAAATTTTGGCATGAACTGCACTGAATACTCAGTGTACAGTTGAAATTCACAACTGCATTCCATCTGCAAGGCAACAGCCAAGCAGAAAGAATGATACAAAAAGTAGTACAGATACTATGTGTGATGGTCAGACCAGATCAATGCAACTGGGCAGTGAAGAAGCTGTTGATGGCAGAATTCGCAATCAATGTGAGCACAAACACATTGACAGGATTTGCCCCATTTGAATTAATCTATGGCCACATGCCAAAAATGTGCCTAACAGCACCACCCTCGGACTACCCAGGAGTGAACGACTTTGCCCACAAGGCAAAGGAAAACCTCATGGCAGCACACAACATGATAATACACAATCACACTGTCAGGGCACACACCCTGACTAGCCTGGACCTGCATGTGTGCTTCTGCCCTGCATGCTCTGTGCACTGCATGCTCCAGGCCCGGTTCCTATCCTTCATGTGACTTCCAGGTATCCCTGGAGGTTTTTGCCATAGTGGGCCACTGTGGGAAAGTGAGAAGTTAACCTTCTTCTCACTTTCATACCCACAGTAGGCAAGTGTACATTACTTGCCTCTTTCTTATACACTTTCTTATCCACAGTAGATTCTTCCCTGGACAGGGCTGTTTACAGGTTAGGTTGTGGGTTGTAGAGAGAGGGGTCATGGGGACCTGGGGACCATCCCCTGACATGCTGCCCAAGCAATCCAGGCAAATAAGAAAAGATGCCTGGACCCACCTTTGAGAAAAGGCAAGCTTGCATACTTATCCATGGATAAGTTGAACCTACCCAAAGGAAGGGCAGGCAAACTACATCCTCAAGTTGCCACCACAACTTGAACAATGTGGAGTCCACCCAAGATTCCACATATCCCAGCTCATGCCTCATGAGCCGAATGACCAAGAAATCTTCCCAAATAGGGAAGTAAACATATTTTATGATTTCAGGGAAGACCCTGATTGCGAAGCAGTAGTTTGAAAAATCTTAAACCACACATGGGTTCGGCTGAGTACCTCACATTACAAAATGTGAGGGAACCAGAAAATCTCCCTATCAAAGAAGATAGGGAACTCTCAGCTATCAGGGGACGACTCTCAGGTCCCCATGACCCTCCCCTATGGCCCACAGCCTCAAGTCTAACCAGCCCCATCCAGGGCACAATCCTACTACTACTGTGGGTAAGAAGATGAGAAGGAAGCTAACTTCTCATCTTCCCACAGTGGCCACCATATCAGGCAAACTTCCAGGGATACCCAGAAGTCACATGCAGGGGTAGGAACCGGGCCCGGAGCACACACCAAAGGCTCCAAAGGCTCTATGAGCTCTATGATCTGAGCAGGCTCATAGACCTCATAGACCTTTTGTGTTTACTGATGTATCCATGGAATATGCTGAGATGCAGCACCTTGTTTATTGCTATTTGCAAAATTTGAGGAAAACTCCAAAATTCAAAACTTTGCACTTTATCTTTCATCTCATTTCTTGCTCAAAACTCATCCAATTTTGATGATTCTATCTATGTGCATTGGAAAGCACTTAAGTGTGGCAATGTAACCATGCTTGTTATGTAGGGTATAAATCAGTTTTGAAAAGTGTCCCAAAAAGAGTAAATTTAAAATACAGCCCAATAAAGCAAACAGAAAGCTGATGTATCCTTCAGAAACCATCCATACATCCATACCAAGCCTTTTGAATTGTCAAAATTGAGTGAGTTTTGGGAGAGAAAGGAGATGAAATATATAGTGTAAATTTTTGGATTTTGGAGTTTGCCTTGAAATTTTCAGATAGCAAAAATTTTACAATAGAAAGGTGATAGAAAGGTGATTCCAATTTTTTTAAATTATTCCTAAATGTCCTGAAATTTCTCTCCCTAACATTTCCCAAGATTTCTGAATTTTCCCTGATTTTTTAGAAAATTTCCTTTTCTCAATTTTTTTTGAAAGTCCCCCATTTCTCCCTGAATTTTCTGAATTTTCCTTAATTTTCCCTGACTTTTCTTCAAGTTTTTAGAAACCCCCAAGTTCCCCCTCATTTTCCTCCCATTTCCCCCTTCATCCCCCCCCAATTCCCTCTGCAATTCTCCCCCCATCCCCCCCTTCAATTTTCCCCTCATTCCCCCCCCCCTAATTCCTCCTTAATTTCTCCTCATTTCCCCCTCATTCCCCCCTCCAAATTTCACCCCATTCCCCCCTTCCCATCCCCCCCTTCCCATCCCCCCCTTCCCATCCCCCCCTTCCCATCCCCCCCTTCCCATCCCCCCCTTCCCATCCCCCCTTCAATTTTCCCCTCATTTTCCCCCCTTGACCCCCTATTTTCCCCCTCATTCTCCCCCCATTCTCCCCCTCATTTTCCCCTAAGTAATTTTGGATTAACCCTATTTATAACCCTAAATTCAGTGTACATATCAATTGGGTTGTGTGCCCTTGGTGTGCAGTGCCACATGAGGGGTTGCAAGTTAAGTAGACTGTTGTCCAGTTGACCGTTGTAGGGAAAGTTCCGAGGACATCATCAACAACTAAAGAATGACCTCACATGCATGGACACTTGACCCTTGTATGATAGCAAGTTGGAATGGGAGGAAAGAGTAATTGAAGGAGTCAATCAAGGTTGTGTGTATCACTTGGATTCGACACCATGTTGAAGGTCATGTGACAAGTTAAACACTTTAACTGGTAAGGTGACCACACTTCAGCCTCAGTCTTGGCACAAGTTTCCCTGTGCACAGACATTCACCAGATGTTCCCATGGCTGTGGAACAAGGGGGATCCGACATGCATTACATTTTTATGACATTTTTTTTGGACTGTTTATGTTAAAACATACTTTGAAGAACATTTCCTCACATTCTTACACTATATGGATTATATGAACCTATGAACAACTACCTAGAAATATTTTCTAGACAGAACTATATGACACCCTGACTGAGTCATTTCTGATGGAGTCATTTCCAGCTGAGTCATTTTTGACCAAGTCACTTTGGTTGAGTCATAATATGGTTGAGTCATTTCTTGAAAATAGAAATGCACAGCCTGAAACCAATTCAGACTGAGTCATACACAGCCCCATCACATCTAACCAAGTCATTTTGGTTGAGTCATATCTGACTAAGTCATCTGGGCAAGTCATTAGGGCTTTCTAGAACAAAAGCTTGTAAATACTCTATTGCATGTAAATAGTGCAAAGCGTGGGAAAGAAAGGTCTTGAAAGGTATAAAAGGACCATGATTTCGCTCACTTTGCAGCCCCTCAGAGAAGTAAGAAAATAGAGTAATATTTCTCTCAAGCACTTCTGGTTCTCACTCCAGTGCGAAAAAGTGATAAGACAGTTAAGTTTGCCACTGTACAAAAGGCAACAACAGTGTGATAAGTGAGATAGGAGATTTATAGGCGTCTAAGTAAGACACTTAGAAGCAGTTTGTTACTACTGAACAAAAAGTGACAGTGTGAAGGGAGAAAATAGTAGTATCTCTCCACACATAGGAGTAATCACTTCCTAAACTAAAAAGTGGTAGAATTAGGTGAATTCTGACTGAGAGCTGAACAGACCAGAGTCGGCTCAGACAGACAGAATTATTTGAACAGCTCCGCAGGGTGTTTGATTGTTTGATTTTTCTATAGCATACTAAACTGTTGAAAAAGCAACCAAAACACTAACACAGCACCGTACTCAACAGGTACACTCCCCCACAACCAGGAACAGGGAAAACTGCACTCTCAGTTCCGCTCCTTCACCATAGGGTAGGAACTTGACTGTGGCCAGTCACATGATACTGTAGTCAAGCTTTTTATTTTTTGAATTTTTGTGAATTAAACATGGGCTCAGGGTGCTCTGTATCTCTATGAGCTCTCAGAGCTTTGAGCTACTTGTTAGAAACCACCTCTGCCTAATGCGGGCATTTAGTGTAATGGTAACACACCCCTGGTACCCACGCAGGGTTCCGCGGTTTGACTCCCAGAATGTCCATATTTTAGCATTTAGGTTCCCAAGACCATGTGTACAAATTCCAACACTACTTTCCCATGCTCTCAGAGAGGGGGACCTGCAATTTTCAAAGTTCATAGCTCTGAGAGCTCTATGAGCTCTCATACCTCCTGGTTGGGTTTGCTGATGTCCTCAAACCAGAAGTGTAAGTTTGAGCAGTGGAGGATCAACTACCTAGACCTCATCATCTCAGAGAACCATGTTGCCATGGACCCGGTGAAGGTGCAAGGGGTGACTGACTGGCCAGCACCCATGAAAGTTGTCAGAGACCAGACTCAAGACGAAGGAATGTCTCTGTAACGGAGGGCTTTGGCCTCAGCGACTTCTGCCAAGAGCGCTGTGCCTAGTGACACGTCCATGCCCTAACTTACTGACTGGCACTTAGAACCTGGGGGGTAACTCTAGTTGATTTTTCTACTGGGGCATAACCTATGTACAAGTGGGATATATATATGGTTACAGTGGGGACGGTTCCGCAATTGGTGGAGCCGACGGAGTGGAGCTAATGGGGTTTAACCATTAGCCGACTGAATATTACCGACAAGTTGGTTCGCGGGGTTAGTGGAAAGGCAGGCGATAACCCAGAAATGGAAAGGAGGGATAGGCCCGAAGGTGGGCTCTGCAGGGCAGGCGAGTGTATTGCCCAGCGGAGGCGGGGGTGCGCTAGCGGACGTCGGAGCTGTCCGGAAGTCTTCAGGGCTCCGTACTTAGGGAGGCGTAGGTAATAAATTGAAATGAGGGGGTGGTGACCATCGAGGGGTACCGAGAGGTTTGCGGAATACGGGGGCTCCGAGGTTGGTGAGGGAGGAGCGGAGTTAGAATGGAGGGATCGGAGGGACTGGAAGTCGATGGCCGGGGATGGATATGACAAAAGTCAAGGAGGTCCAGTCCTTCCTCGGGTTTGTCAACTTCTACCACCACTTTATCCAGGACTTCTCTGAGAAGGCCTGACCCCTCCATGCTCTCGCCCAGAAATCGAAACAGTGGACCTGGGGGCAGGAGGAACAGGAGGCATTTGACAGGCTGAAGGAGGCTGTCACCTCGGTGCCCATCCTCACCTTCCCATCAGACACCGGCCAGTTCCAGCTAGAGTGTGATGCCTCAAACTTTGCAATGGGGGCAGTGCTCTCCCAGCTCCAAGCTGATGGGGAGTTCCACCCAGTGGCATTCATGTTGAAAGGCATCTCAGATTCAGAGAGGAACTATGAGATCTATGACAAGGAGATGCTTGCCATAGTCCAAGCCCTGGAGGAGTGGCATCATTTCCTTGAGGGCACCCCTGAGAGATTTGACATATACACTGATCACAGAAACCTCTCTTACTTCTGGGCAGCTCAAAGTGCTATGGCCATTGTCCTCCACTACCTCCGATCCTTCCAGACTACCTCTGCTCCTTCATCACTAACCTCAGAGCCCCTGTATTCTGCAACCACCTCTGACTCGCTCAATGGTCACCACCCCTCAATATATTACCTATGCCTCCCTAAGTCTGGAACCCTGAAGGCCTCCAGACAGCTCTGATGTCTGCTAGCACACTCCTGCCCCTGCTGGGCAATTCACTTGCTTGCCCTGCAAGTCTACCTTTGGGCCTATCCCTCCTTTCCATTTCTGGGCTATAGCCTGCCATTCTGCTAACCCCATAACCCAACTCATTGGTAATATTCAGTCAGCTAATGTTTAACTCCATTAGCTCCGCTCCACTCAGTCCTGCTATTCATGGGCCTGCCCTTGCTGTAACTATATATACATAACTTGTAGATAGGTTACACCCTAGTGATAAAATCAACTAGAGTTAATCCCCTTTTTAGTTGTTGCTGCCAGTAAGTAAATTAGGGCATGGATGTGTAACTTGGCACAGCACTCCTGGTCTGAGTCACTGAGGCCAAAGCCCTCTGCCACAGAGACATATCCATCATCTCACCATCTGGTCTCTAACACAAAGGCTGAACCAATGCCAGGCACAGTGGTCCCTCTACCTCTCCTGCTTCCATTTTCACCTGATTCACAAGACTCATGGGGAAACTGGACTCCCTCTCCTGTCACCCAGACCACCCAAAGGGGAGGGATGTGGTTTGAAGTCAGGGCCACAGAAGGAGCTGTGGTGGAAGGGGAAGAGGTGAACATCCTAGACAGGATATGCAGGGGAGGGACAGAGATGAGGGAATTAGAGAAAGGGATGTTGAGATCGGATGAATGGGAGAAGGAGGGGGAGCTGGTCCTCCACCGAGGAGGGGTGTATGTCCCCAAAGACCTGCAACTCCACCACAACTCAGTGGCAACCGGCCACCCTGGGTGGTGGAAGACCCTGGAGCTTGTCTCCCAGAACTATTGGTGGCTCAGAATGGCTCACTGCATCACACAGTATGTTTCTGGGTGTGACACCTGCAACTGAGTGAAGTCCTTCCCATCCCAGAAGGTGGGGAAGCTCATCCCAAACAAGATCCCCTCCTGCAGATGGCAAGTGATCTCGGTGGATACCATTGGTGAGCTCCCAGACTCCAAAGGGTACAATGCAATCCTGGTGGTGATGGACCGACTTTCCAAGGATATCCATGCAGTCACCACTATGGACTCAGCAGGCATGGCCCAGCTTTTAGAACATGTCTGGAAGCATCACAGCCTCCCAGAGGAAGTGCTCAGTGACTGGGGCAGTGCTTTTGTCTCCCAGTTCTCCAAGGAATTGGCAAGCCTTCTAGGGATTAAGCTCTCCCCCTCAATGGCCTATCACCCACAAACTGATGGCCAGACAGAGCATGTCAACCAGGAGATAGAAGCCTACCTCCATGTGTTTGTCAACCACAGACAAGATGACTGGGCTGACTGTCTACCTCTTGCCAAATTTGCATACAACTGTTCATTCCTCCACCTGCCATACCCCCTTCGAGCTTGACTCTGGGCAACACCCATGCATGGGAACTGAACCAACCTGCACATCAGAGGTTGAAGCAGCTGATGACTTCGCCTCTTGAATGATGAAAATGCAGGAAGAGGTGAAGGCAGCCCTGGAGCATGCAGCAGATGAGATGGCCTGGTACTATGACTGAAACTGGAGAGCAGCACCAAGGTACAAAGTCAGGGACAAGGTCGGGCTCAGCACCCAGAACTACACAATGGACTGGCCCACCAAAAAACTCGACCACAAATGGATCGGCCCCTTCCCAATTACCAAGGTAGTATCCCCAGCAGCAGTAAAGCTGCAGCTCAGCCTGCAGCAGAAGGGGGTCTACCCAGTAGTCTCAGTCACCAATGTCCGCCCCTACCTCCCAGATGAAATCACAGGATGCCCAGCCGACCCATGCCCAGGCCCAGATGTGGTAAATGGTGGAGAGGAGTACAAGGCAGAAAGGTCCTAAACTCCAGATATAGGTATGGATGACTCTGGTACCTTGTCAAGTTCACTGGCTGGCCACACTCAGAGAATGAATGGCTTCCCTGGGAGAACTTGGAGCATTCCCCAGTGTCATGGCTGTGCATTCCGGCCCGTTAGCCGCCCATCCCAATGCCACCTGAGCCCATTCCCGCTATGCAAGTGTGAGCGTGAGCCCCAACCTCAGCCCTATCTTCCATGAGGACCCCCTGCTCACTCCCCTGCTTGCCCCTAGGCTCCCCTGTACCTGGCTGACTCCCCCACAGCCACACCAACCTTCCCACCCCAAGTCCACCTCTGGCACCGTGCCCAGCACGACTCCTCTACCCCACCTACTTGGCCCCTACAGGGCCACTACCATTCCCACGCCTGACTCTGGCCCAACTCCGAGTCCAGTGCCACTTATGATACCATCGCCGCTATTGTGGCCCTATGCTCCTTCCTTTATTTATCTGTTATTGTTTGTTTTGACCCTCGGTCATTGCTGGCCGCTATGCAGCCAACCTCGCTCCTTATTTATGTTTGCTTCCGGACCCTTCGGCCTTCGGCCCAGGTCCGCTTCCATTCATTCTTCCTCCCTATATATATCCTGTATGATACTTTATTGTACTTCAGCTCTAATATCAATGTGACCATGACCCCTAAGTCCTGACCCCAACGAGGCAACCCCAGTGAGTCCGAAATGAGGGCCAAGAGACAGCTAGGGGGCACAGCACTCCCTTTAAAGTTGCTGAGGCCAAAAGCCCTACCCTCAGGCCTTGTTCAAGGCATCACAGCCATCATGGACTATAGCAGCCCACACCGGCGACCTTCAGTGCCGACTCCGGATCAGTGTCTAACACCCAGACCTCATGGAGGAATTTCACCAAGCCCACCCACAGCCCCCAAACTGACAAGGACCAAAAGACCCCACCAAGAACATCAGCCACTTTGAAGCGAAGTGGCATAGTGGGGAGGTAATGTCAGGGCACAGCCCTTGACCCCACTAACCCTCAGACACCCTCACCCTTTCCCTAACCACCCTCTCCCCACATCTCCCCATTCCCCCTATCCTTCCCCCCACTGTTTCACGCAATGATGCATGCATGTGAACCTGTGGGAATGTTCTGGGTGAGCAAGTCACCCAGAAATGTACAGCCACAGCCATGGGAACTTTCTGGGAGTAACTTGCCCAGGACATGCAACCATGGGAACATTCTGGGCAAGCAGCTTGCCCAGAACTTTCCCACAGGTCACACCCATTATGGAAAGTCAGCAGCAAGCGGGAACTGTATAGTTCCTAGGGTCCTTTTGTGTTGGCCTCACAGGGGGCTGAGAAGCTTACCCTTCTTCTCAGCTCATTCCCTGTGAAGGCAAGTGTACTTACCTACCTAGTAATTGTAACCTCAGTCTGAAATTGGCTTGATTCCCCCCTAAGAGACTTCCCCTCTGCTAGATCCGAAATTAGGGACCCCCAGGACAACCAGCAATGGCACAGCACTCTGCCTGAGGCTGAGGTCCTTCCATGCTAAGTCTCCAATTCCACTCTGGAGTCATCCGAATCTGCCATATCTAACACCCCCCCATGTGCTCTGTCTGCCTCAAGTTGCACTCCCCACATCTGGAAATATCGGGGCCATGTCAAGAACAAGGTGCAACACTCATGGACAAGTCATTGAAGCTGACACCCCACTTTGCTGCAACTAGCAACTCCCACCCTTAACAGGCTGTTACTGTCAGAGACTGGATGCAGGATGAAGGAAATGTCCCCATGGCAGAGGGCTTTGGCCTCAGCAACTTTAGACCAGGAGCGCTGTGCCTAGTTACATGTCCGTGCCCTAATTTACTCACTGGCAATGTGTCAGGGCATACCCTGCCTGACCCCCCACCACATCCCATGCCACCCTGCCCTACTCCGCTCCCCCACTATTGCTCCCCATTCCTCCTCCTTTCCTTTTCTTCTTTCTCTCTATTTCTGTTCCATGGTCAACTTCCCTTTTCTCTATGTATCACTACACATCTAATGCCACTCCCCAATCGCTGCACCCGCCACACACATCCCCACCCACACAGTGGCACACCTCTGGGATCTCCATGGAGACACCCAGAGAGGTGCAGCTGTGTGTGGAGATGACGTTGTAAGCAGGGAAGCAGAGCACAAGGGGGGGTCGGGGACTGGATAGGGAATGGATGTGCGACACAGCAGCACACCAACCCACCACCATGATCACCACCACCTGAACCCCAACTACTTTGCGCCACACCTACTCCCACCCAGCAGGATGAGAAACGAAAAAGGGGGCCAGCAAGCTGCTTCCTTGGACAGAATCAAGACCAAACTCAAAACTCAACTGGGACTTGGCATCTTATAACTCGGTGTGGATCTCCCTGAAGACACTGTGAGGCTACCTTGCCTCCCTCAAGACTACTGCACTTGACCATGCCTCCAGCACACTTCACTTGGTGACCACAGAGGGGAAATCTCTGGTACAAAATGTAACTAGCAAATATTATATACAAACGACCCTGCAAACGCATCTGCGAGCTTCCAGCATGTTCCATATGACACATCTGGTCACGTCGCAAGAGAAAATAGAATAGGAAACACAATATCACAAGCAACAAAATATTAAACAATAGAAAGTGGCCACAGAAAACCCAACCTGCATCTCCAGCCCAAACCACTTGACACAACTGCGCTTTCATGTCAACCAACTTGCCTAAACTACAGCTATCCAACGCAACAAACCGCATCCAATTTGATGGAGAATTGAGTGAGATAGCATTGAGGTGGGGAATATCCAGCACATTTTTCCTAACTTTCCAACCACATGTCGCCATGGTCCCAAAATTGGCACATCCTCCCGACCAGTTATACCATAAACAATGGATATTTATCCCTATTTTTCTGAAGCCTGAGGGATGCCAGGGACCATCTGTGCACCCCATTGTGCAACAAACATGTGACATGCATCGCGATACACAACTGGAATCTGCATATCTCTGTCAATACCTCACCGATTCTCCTCGCATAACATGCATCAGAATTGCCTCAACATCCTCTACCATCCATACTATAACCTCGTCACCTAATTCCTAGCCAACTTTCCACTGTAGGATTTTCTAACATTTTATCCTGCATGTGAGTGTCAGAGATCTGAAATATTGTCGGAGTCGGATACTGTCAGAGATCTGGAATGCTGTCAGAGACTAGGAATATTGTTAGAGTCTGGCAGACTGTCAGAAGACGGATAGAAGACGGATTGGGTTTCTGTCTGAGTCGAGGTCGGAGGTGGTGCAGAGTTCTGTTGGAGTGCATGCGCAGATATGCGGGCGGAAATATGCCGTGCATCCGGAAGCGCTGTTCAAGGTTAGCAGAGTGGGATTGTGGCCTCAGCGACTCAGGTGGAGCGCTGTGCCCTGAGCTTAACGTTTGGGGGAGATCCCGTATTTACAGATTGACAATCACAGCAGACTTCAAACAAGACTTGCAGGCAGAGCGGACCTGTAGGAGGAGCGCGGACTCCGCGAGCACGGACTCAGAGGGGGGGAAGCCCCCTTTGCAGAAGGAGAGACTCAGACCAGACAGGGGGGGTACTCTAGTTGATTTCAGACTCAGGTCCCCAAAAGTATTTACAAGGTATATAAATTGGCAAGAGGGAATATAGAAAGGCTGGTCAGTCCGGTGCAGTCCGGCGTGGAGATAAGTGGGGATTGTCAAACTAAATAAGGACAAGAGCCCGGGAACTGGAAACAAGGAACAGATCAATAAACAATAAGTGGCAAGGGTTATTGATGAATAACTGAATGAGATCAATAACCTAGTGCCAATAAAGAGGGGATCAAATGCCGATATTGGCAGGGAAGCAAACAATAAATGGCACTCGGCAAGGAATGAATGATAAGCTGCCAAGTGACAAATGGCCAGAGGAAAAGCGGAGGTCAGCGTGCAGCACCGATACAAGTCCGCAAAGGGATGTGGGAATCAGCATGGTGCTGATGAGTCTGCAACAGAGGGTGGTCTGTCAGTGCTGTCACAAAAGGACAGCATGATGGCCAGCAAGATACGGAGGGGAGTGTTGACCTGACCAGAGGTGTCAAGGACAACCAGAAATGGACAGAGGTTGCGGAAGGTGCGGAAGCGGTGCATGGTCGATAGAACAGACATTGGGTTGGGGCTGGTAAGGATGGGTTCGGGTCGGCAGAATCGCCTGTCGGCATTGATTCGCCGCTGACGGAGCCCCGGGATTTGTCAGTCATGACAGTGAGACCTGATATATTGCCTGTTCTGGGGTGTCTGTGACCACCACCTCTACAATGTGGCTCCCTCCACCTGACCTTGACCACATGTATATAATAGCACCTGGGGTGGGAACAGAAGCAGCAGCCTTCTTCTCAACTTCCCACTTCAGGTAAGTACTGTAGGGTTGGGTTGGGTGATGGGATTGCTGCTACACACAGCCGACACCTGTCCCATTGAGTCCCTCATGCTGGGACTTTGCTGCTTTTGGAGCTGTCCCTGATGCAACAAGAACTAAAAGAGGGAAAACTCTAGTCAATTTTATCACTAGGGTGTAACCTATCTACAAGTTATGTATTGTCAGAGTCCACATGTCTATTCACAGCGTGAGGATATCCCTGGGAAACTAGTCGATATCAAAGCTGGGGAGCTAGCCCAGCTGGCATAATAGCCTTATATACATGAGTTCGCTAACTCATGAGAGCATGGTTACATTGGGAAATGATGGCAACCAATAGAAGAAATAGGAAGAGAGATGATGCGGGAAATGAGGGATATCAGGTAAGGGGTGACATGATAGTGAATATAGCACAATGAGTTATATCTGCATTCTAACTACATAATTATCTCATGCAATCTTGGCTAACAATTACCTCATTGATATTGCTTAGAGTAAAGGGCATCAGCATTGAAATTGCAGGTCCCCTTCTCTGAGAGCTCCGAAAAGTAGTCAAAGCTCTGAGAGCTCATAGAGCTATATTTGCACACAGGGGACTATTATCTATATGAGCTCCCTGAGTGTTTAATTTACCTGATATTAAAATTAAATTTAAAAGCATTGACTATGGCATCATGTGACTAGCCATAGCCAAGTCCCTACCATACAAGGGACTGAACAAACTCAGCTTCACTTTCAGCACCAATGTGGCACCAGACACCAAGGGTATGGAGCCCAATCAATATATAGACCAAATTTAGGGATATAAATGCAGTTAATCTGAAATTACTTAGGGAAAATGCGGGAAAATGAGTGGGAAAATGAGTGGGGGGGAAATGGGGGGGAAAATGAGGGGAAAATTGGGGGGGGGGAATGGGGGGGAATTGGGGGGGATGAGGGAGAAAATGAGGGGGGAAATGGGGAAATTTGGAGGGGGGATGAGGGGGAAATGAGGGGGAAAATGAGGGGAAAATTGAAGGGGGGATGGGGGGAATGAGGGGGGAATGAGGGGGAAAATGAGGGAGGAAATGGAGGGGGAAATGGGGGGGGAATGAGGGGAAATTTGAAGGGGAAATTTGGAGGGGAGAATGGGGGGAATGGGGGGAAAATTGAGGAGGGAATTGAGGGGAAAATTGAGGGGGAAATTTGGAGGGGGGAATGGGGGAGGAATGGGGGGGAAATTGAGGTGGGAATTGGGGGGGGAATGAGGGGGAATTTGAAGGGGGAAATTGGGAGGGGGAATGGGGGGGGAATGGGGGGGAATGAGGGGGAAATTGAGGGGGGTGGATGAAGGGGAAAATGGGAGGAAAATGAGGGGGAACTGGGGGGTTTCTAAAAACTTGAAAAAAAGTCAGGGAAAAAGGAAAATTCAGAAAATGGGGGACTTTCTAAAAAAGGAGAATGTCCAAAAAATCAGGGGGAAAATCAGAAATTTTGGGATAAGTTAGGGAGAGATATTTCAGGAAATTAGGAATAATTGGAAAAAAAATTAATTCCCTTTTTTGATAATTCAATGTGCATTGGAAAGTGCCAAAGTGGGGCAATGTAGCAATGTATGTTTCAGTGTTAGAAAAGTCTCCCACCATGTTTTGGTGAGTGTCAGGGCACAGCCCCTCACTATTCCACAATCCCACATGCATGCAGACCCATGGGAAAGTTCTGGGCAAGTTACTCACCCAGAAACCATCACAGCCACAACTGTGGGAACTTTCTGGGTGAGCAGCTCGTTCCCACAGGGGGGTGCCATTTATGGAAAGTCAACAAAGAGCTGAAAACTGTATAGTTCCTGGCTCCCATTTGTAGAGGAGGTTGAGAAGGTTTAGCCCCCTCAGTGAGTTTGAGGATCTCGGACTGGGACTAGATACCCCAGCGACTAGGAGGATCCCCCTGGGCCCATCACAGAACAAGGGCTGGGCCCTGACAGTGAGCCAAATAACCATGGCTTTTTGACCATGGGAAATTTGGTGTCAAAGGCTTGGATGATATCTGAAGACATCAGCTTTTTGTTTGCTTTATTGGGTGGTATTTTCAATTTACTTCATTTGGAACACTTTGTTAAAACTGATTTATACCCTACATAACATGCATGGTTACATTGCCACACTTTGGTGCTTTCCAATTCACATAGAATCATCAAAATTGGTTGAGTTTTGAGCAAGAAATGAGATGAAAGATAAAGTGCAAATTTTTGAATTTCAGAGTTTTCCTCAAATTTTGTAAATAGCAATAAAAAATAAGGTGCTGATTTTAGTAAACACAAAAGGTATATGAGCTCTATGAGCCCACTGAGTTCATAGAGCTCATAGAGCTCATAGAGCTTTCAGAGCAATGACAATGGCCATTTTACACACATATATATCCATATTATCTTTCACTACTGGTGCCAAAATAACTAAGCAGATTTCATGGAGATATGAAGACCATCCATGATTTAAATACAAAAAGCTCTATGAGCTCTATGAGCTCAGTGAGCTCATAGAGCTCATAGAGTGTTTCAAGTAATGATGCTGGCCATTTAATATGCATTTCCAAAAATGTATATACATATTATCTTTGCACTTCTGCATCCTTAGGAGAATAAAATCATTCAAACATTTAATTTTCTCCACCCAATGTGTAGAGGGTGCACAGCAAAAAGACTCAATTTGCTCACAGAGCTCTGAGAGCTCCCTACCAAGTTTGCTGATGGGGGGCTGGATAACCGGACATCCCCTGACATGTATATATAGGGGGCAGGCCCATGAATAGCAGGACTGAGTGGAGCAGAGCTAACAGAGTTACATGTTACCTGACTGAATATTACTGACAAGTTGGGTTATGGGTTTAGCGGAATGATGGGCTATAACCCACAAGCAGAAAGGAGGATCAGCCTGAAGGTGGGCTTGCAGGGCAAGCAACTAAATTGCCCAGCAGAGGCAGGAGTGTGCTAGTGGACATTGGAGCTGTCTGGAGGCCTTCAGGGCTCTGTACTTAGGGAGGCGTAGGTAATATATTGAATTGAGGGGGTGGTGACCATCAGGGGAGTTGGAGGTGATTGCAGAATCTGGAGGCTCCAAGGTTAGTGATGAAGGAGCAGAGGTCAACTGGAAGGACTGGATGGAGCAGAGGGTGATGGCCATGGATGGATATGATAGTTATGCTGAGACAGCAGACCTTAATGGTCGCTGATGGTGAACCATGGTAATGTTTCCCATGCTGTAAGTGGGCTAGGGATCTAACTGAGCAGGCAAACAGGAAAGGATGGGGACCAGATTGGTATCCAGCAGGTCAGGAAAAAGGGGTAATGGGAATTGGTGAATATGGTCCAGTGCAGTGCATGGGTGGCTCTAATCAATCTCTCACCCCACCTCTCTGGGTGACACTAAAGTGAGGGCTGATCCAGAGGTCTTCTTAGTCGTATTCTTTGTCATACTACTCCCTAGCAGCTTGGGAGGTGCAAACTCAGTGGTTTCTAGTCCAAAGGAAAAGGTAGATACATCCCCATGTACAAGTGTCATGGCCGTGCATTCCGGCCCGTTAGCCGCCCGTCCCGATGCCACCCGAGCCCGTTACCGCTATGCGAGCGTGAGCACGAGCCCCGACCTCAGCCCTATCCCTCATGAGGACTCCCTACTCACTCCCCCGCTTGCCCCTAGGCTCCCCTGCACCTGGCCGACTCCCCCACAGCCCCACCAACCTTCCTGCCCCGAGTCCGCCTTCGGCACCGTGCCCAGCGCGACTCCTCTATCCCACCCACTCGGCCCCTACAGGGCCGCTATCATCCCCGCGCCCGACTCTGGCCCAACTCCGAGTCCAGCGCTGCTACAATACCATCGCCGCTATCGCGGCCCTATGCTCTTTCCTTTATTTATCTGTTATTGTTTGTTTTGACCCTCGGTCATTGCCGGCCGCTATGTGGCCAACCCCGCTCCTTCTTCTTGTTTGCTTCCGGACCCTTCGGCCTCCGGCCCGGGTCCACTTCCATTCATTTCTCCTTCCTATATATATCCTGTATGATACTTTATTGTACCTCAGCTCTAATATCGACTTGACCACGACCCCAAGCCCTGACCCCAACAAGGCAGCCCCAGTAAGTTCGAAATGAGGGCCAAGAGACAACTAGGGGCACAGCACTCCCTTTAGAGTTGCTGAGGCCAAATGCCCTACCCTCGGGCCTTGTCACGGCATCACGGCCATCGCGGCCTATAGTGGCCCGCTAACGGCGACCTCCAGTGCCGACCCCGGACCAGTGTCTAACAACAAGTGAGAAATGATCAAATAAAAATGATAAAAAATATGCGATGTGCCCACATGCTTAGGTGGACCATATGGGCAACAATCAATATTGGAAGAAGGGAGGGAAAACAATAATCAAGAAAACAATAAAGCAATAAATGGTATCTGACCAAAAATATCCAACTCTATCCATCGCCAATGAACTCCCGCTAATCACGTATCATAATACTCCAGAATAACGCGTTTCCAACAGTACCAATATTGTCCAAATCGGTGCAGTGGTTGCTGGGATAAGTGAAATCCAATCTGAGTGGTGTGGCCATGCTGCTGGGTGGGCATGGGAATTTGGTCTGTGGGGACTGGGAATGTGTCCGGAAAATCATGGCAGGGTAGGAATAGTATATGAGGACATGTACAATGTGTTTCATGAAGTGGGGATGTGCTGGGATGGGGAAATCACAATATTTGGTTCGTTTGTGCAGTACCAGCTGTGCCCACCTACAATGCCACTGATCCCTATGTGTTGAAGTTAGCTGTCCAACACCAGGTGGTCAGGGGCAGTAATCCACCTGGCACATCACCACTGGATTGGAAGAGCTTTGTTACAGGAATGGGTTCCGGGGAACCCAACCTGAACCATTTGGCTCACTAATGGAGGTGGCTGCATAGCCATCAGAGGGAGAGCAGAATGGGATGAGTGTCTGGAAGTACAACCTGTGGGTTGGCCAATGGTAACTTGGCGCTCCTGGGAGCGTACCAGTAGCGAGTATGATGTGGGAGCCTCCTGGCTGTCTGCTAATGGGGACTTGGTGCTCCTGGGAGCATGCCAGTAGCGGGTGTGCTGGGAGTGGTTGGCTATCGGTGACTTGGCACTCACAGGAGTGTACCGGTAGCGGGAGTTGTTGGGGAAAGCAGGCTGGTGGACCAGTGCACAGTAGTGGGTGACCATGGGAAGTGGGACCTGCAGGTGCATGGCCAGGCATCCTGGAGCTGCCTGGACCATATCCCTCTCCTAAGGAGGTGGGATAGGCTACAGTTCCTGATAGGGGACTTCTGGTTGGATGGGAGTGACTGCTCAACCACCCGGTGGACTGGTGGGAGCGGGCAGCAGGAGGTTGGGCATGGGAATGCCCTCCTCGTTGCGGTTTTGTCATGGAGAGGATGAATAGGGAGGTGGACATGGTTCCAAGGTTACAGGTTGAGTTTACAGTGGTGGCACAATGGTGAGGATGTTACAATCGCGGTACAAGGTTTGTGGGTTATGTATTTGATAATGATCAACATTCTCAGCATTTGCCTTTACAGGTCATATGACTGGTTTCTATCTAATATCAAAGTCTCAATGGTCAAGGGAAGTCCCTTGAAACTTAACAATTCCCCCAGCCAGCACCAAAACCCAGTGGGAAAGCTTGGCATGGGGTTTGACAGAGAAATATAATGAAGGAGGGCAGAGACAACCTACCTACTTGCAGTCACAGACCATAAGAATCTAGTCCATCTCTACAAGCTTGGACCAGACAAGTTGAGCTTTGGGAGAGGCATCAGGGCACCCCTG
Source organism: Cantharellus anzutake (assembly GCF_015039405.1). Lineage (NCBI taxonomy): Eukaryota > Fungi > Basidiomycota > Agaricomycetes > Cantharellales > Hydnaceae > Cantharellus > Cantharellus anzutake. The sequence continues at coordinate 52,305 of NW_024067166.1, forward strand.
CAACTTGGCACTGGACCACAAAGCATCCAGTTACCTTTGCAGTTTGCCTCATCTCATTTCCTTTGTCTTTTGTGTATCACCACTGTGTCAGGGCACAGCCCTTGACCCCACTCACCCTCAGACACCCTCACCCTTTCCCTAACCACCCCCTCTTCACATTTCCCCATTCCCCTTATCCTTCCCCCCACTGTTTCACATAATGATGCATGCACGCAAACCCATGGGAACGTTCTGGGCGAGCGACTTGCCCAGAAATGTACAGCCACAACCGTGGGAACATTCTGGGCGAGCAGCTTGCCCAGAACTTTCCCACGGGTCACACCCATTATGGAAAGTCGGCAGCAAGCGGGAACTGTATAGTTCCTAGGGTCCTTTTGTGTCGGCCTCACAGGGGGCTGAGAAGCTTACCCTTCTTCTCAGCTCATTCCCTGTGAAGGCAAGTGTACTTACCCGCTTTTCAATGAATACCAGCTCATTCCCTGTGAAGGCTGAGGCCAGTCCCCTCAGCGACTTCGAGGAGTTAGCACCTGGGGAGAGTACCCCAGCATCCACACCCGGCCTCGCCCTCCGGCCACTCCCAGCTGGGGTCCGGATCCTGACACATTGCCACTCACACATGTATTTAAGGGTGAAGCTTGCTGATGCAGATACCCAACTAATAGATGGTATCTGACATCTCTGACATCTCAGTGGGGTGCATCAACACTATGTGGGTCTGTTGGTTCAGAGATTGTGTTAGATACGGGTCCAGAGTCAGCAGTGAGGGTCACCAATGTGGGATGTGATAGTCTGCAATGGTCCATGATGCCGCGAACAAGGCCCGAGGGGTAGGGCATTTGGCCTCAGCGACTCTAAGGGAGTGCTGTGCCCCCTAGTTTTCTCTTGGCCCTCATTTCGGACTTGCTGGGGTTGCCTTGTTGGGGTCAGGACTCAAGGGGCATGATCAAGTCGATGTTAGAGCTAAGGTACAATAATGTATCATACAGGGTATAAATAGGAAGAGAGAAAGAATAGAAGCAGACCTGGGCTGAAGGCCAAAGGTCCGGAAGCAAATAGAGACAAGGAGCAGAGTTGGCTGCACAGTGGCCAGCAATGACCGAGGGTCAAAACAAACAATAATAGGTAAACAAAAGGAAAGAACATAGGGCCATGAAAGTGGCAGTGGTAACTGGACTCGGAGTTGGGCCAGAGTCAGGTGCAGGAATGGTAGTGGCCCCTACAAGGCCAAGTTGGCAGGATAGGTGATGTTGCGGAGTCATGCCAGGTGCAGGGCTGGAGGCAGACTCAGGGCAGGGAGGTTGGTGCAGCTGTGGGGAGTCAAGGGGCAAGTGGGGGAGTGAGTAGGGACTCCTCAAGGAGGACAGGGCTGAGGTTGGGGCTCGCACTCATGCTTGTGCAGTGGGAATGGGCTCAGGCAGCATTGGGACAGGCCGGGAATGGGCCAGAATGCATGGCTGTGACAGTAGTGCAAAAGTGGCATCTTAGCACCTGTATAAATACCAGGATCCAAGTTGACTGAGTGGTCAGTCAATGTCAGCCTTTTGGCAAAGAGGCTCCAGTGTGGTCCTGGTCTGGCCTGTCTCTGACAGATTGACAGAGCTGTGTTTTGTTTGTTCCTCAGCTTCTTATTGTTCCTGGTCTGTTCCAAGTTGTCAGGGGATGATCTTGCTGTTGGCTAGTTTCTGTCAGGATCCGGACCCCAGCTGGGAGTGGCCAGAGGGGGAGGCCAGGTGTGGAAGCTGGGGTGCTCTCCCTGGCTGTTAACTCCTCGAAGTCGCTGAGGGGACTAGCCTCAGCCTTCACAGGGAATGAGCTGAGAAGAAGGGTAAGCTTCTCAGCCCCCTGTGAGGCTGACACAAAAGGACCCTAGGAACTATACAGTTCCTGCTTGCTGCCGACTTTCCATAATGGGTTTGTGTGCATGCATCATTGTGTGAAATAGTGGGGGGAAGGATAGGGGGAATGGGGAAATGTGGGGAGAGGGTGGTTAGGGAAAGGGTGTGGGTGTCTGAGGGTGAGTGGGGTCAAGGGCTGTGCCCTGACAGTTTCAAAATGAATTACCATGAATTTTTGGACTCTCACATGACCAGTTGCTTCCTCACTGAGGGTCTTATCTGAATTTTCGAAGTTTAACTGCAACTTCCTGCTACTTCTTATTTAAGGAGTCTGATTATTCCTAGTTTATCCTTCTTGTTGATAGGCAGCATTGTAGGCTTAAAAGCCACTCATCATGACTGTTTTCTTTCTCTCCTCAGTTACACTATTGTGAACTGAGGTGAGGTCTCATTTCTTGGTCTCATTAGACCTTTATTCAATGACCTTCATGGTCTAGTGCTAGTTTGTAATGCTAGGTAAGATAGACGACATTCATAAGTCATCACTATGGTGGCAATTGCCGAATGTGGCAGTGCAGGTCACAAGCGGCCAATATTTCCGTGGCAAGCTGGAGGGGCCAAGAAATTCATGTGTATCATTTTGATCTCACCTGACTGACCATGTGTTTATATATGTTAAATATACTATTTATGTATTCCTAGGGGAAAATTCTCCTGCATTACCTCAGGTAGGAGTCTGTGACACCCTTTATATTTTGATTGCCCATCAGAATTTGATTAAATAGCACATCACCTTCTCTCCATTATTTGCACAATAGTGCTTTGCATGCAGAGGGAAAATGGAATGAACAATGAATAATTTTTTGTATTTGGCAGTCTCCTCAATTCAATTCTACTCAGCATAACCGGCCAACTTGAAATCTGTTCATTTTTTTTTTGATTGCAAAATTCATGTTGGGGTTGAAAGATATTCTTGATTCTGATATCCACAAGTATTTTGCTCCTCATTCATTTGATGATAATGATAGATATTGAAGTTTGCACACCAAGAAGTCATAAAGTGGTATCATTTCTACAACTTCTCAGTTCTACATTTGCATCAAAAGTACAGTGTCAGGGATGAGGTGAGGTGCAAGTTGTACCATGATTTGCTTCCAGATAGTGATGACTTATGAACGTGTGTGTGTGTGTGTGTGAATTCTCGATATTTTACTTCCCAGATATAGGCTGCCTGATTAAGGTGCCAAGGGGAAGGGGTGAGGCCCAAGGGATATTATCATACATGTTTCTATACTCAAGTTCCACATGATTCTAAGCTCCCAGATAACATCAACATTGTTCGCCAATGCCTGGATTCACAACTGAACAATCCAACTTCTTCTGAATTGTGACAGTGGTAGACCATATCACATGAGCCTGTTATGCTGCAAGTGATCCCTTATAGAACGTCTGGGTCCATGCCAATTGAACTCCTAACTCCTGGCCAGTTGTGCCCATGAGAGGCCCCTTTCAGGTAGTGAATAGAAGACTTAGTCATATGATATGAACCTTTTCTATATCGGTAGTGGAGAAGTTGGTGATCAAGTGATCATGAGACTGGCTCCTCGGCTTGTTGGCTGGACACATAAACATGTGCCTTTGAGACTTTGGAGAACTGCGACCTCTGTTAGAACGGGCGGATTCAGATGACTCTGGAGTGGAATCGGAGACTTAGTGTGGGAGGACCTTGGCCTCAGTGACTCAAGCGGAGCGCTGTGCCATTGCTGTTTGTCCATTTGGTCCTTAATTTCACAGTAGGGAAGCAGGAAGTCTCTAGGGGGCATTTCAGGTCGATTTCGGACTGAGCCCAAAACAAGTATGTACAAGCACCGATATATATAATGGAGGGGGCGAAAGCACAAGGAAACAAAGGGGATCCGAATCGGAATGAAGGCGTCCAAATGGGAACAAAGGGATGACAGAAGCAGAGCAGTACCGAAGGTGATAAGGCAGAACCTGTGATACATCCGAAAGGAGGTAAGGAGGGTGAGGCCCAGAGGGGCAGGAGGATGAGGAGAAGTGGGGATGATGACTAACTGGCTAGAATGGGAAGAAGCAGCAGTCCAAATAGGGATGAGGGGAAAATGCAAGTGATACATTACAAGCGGCGAAAGTGCCGAAGGTGATCCATGGAGCTCAGAGGTTATGGAGGTTACAGAGGTGGGGTTGAAAGTCTGAGGAATATTGGCAATGGTGTTTACGTAGTATGAGGTCACCAATGCAATGGACTAAGACTGAGGTGGAGTCAAAGTCCGAGGTAGGAACTATGACGGAGGCTTGGAGCAAAGGTACGAGCGGTGCCTGAGTAAGAAGTATGGGACAGTGGTGGAAGGTCGTAACTTGGCAGGAGGTTGGCGGAAGAGTACCAGAGGGAAGAGAGAGGAGAAAGGGAAGAGGGAAGGAGTGGCGGAAAGGAGAGTTGTCAGGTCCGAAGGTGAATATCGGAGCGGACAGCGGTAGGGTGGGAAGGAGGAGGTGGGGAAGGAGGAGGTCCGGAAGTCGGGTCGGGATCGGGTATGCACGGATATGACAACCTCCCAACAGGTGAGTCGAACCAACGTCCTCTCAATTGGCAAACGCCAGTGAGAGAGTAGATTGGTGGGTGTTACCACTATACCACCACTCCTCCCCGACTTATGAACGTCGTCTATCTTAATATTTTTGGATAATCTAGTTACACTATCGTGAACTGAGCACTAGTTTGTAACGCTAGTTCTCTCACAGTACGGAATATGGTCATATTTAATGGGAATCAAAGCCAAATAGGCGGTTCGAAAGTACAGCCGCCATATTAAGGAGAATCTGAATCTTCATGACTCATTGCTTTGAGACCATTTTTTGTCTCAATTCCACTCCGGAGTACAGTTTTTTGTCCTTTTTTTCAACAAATTGGCCACCTCAAATTGCACCACAGTCTGTTTTATTCCTACATTTCCTCGATAATTCGGAGTCAAGTTATTGCATCAGTTTTTGAACTGTGGCGGTAATTCTCGATCTACCCGGACAAAGGAGCAGGTACACTCAGATCAGACTAATTTTTGTTATTTCCCTCTGCCTCGGCGTTCTCAGGAGCAGCCTAAGCTTGCAGGCTGAATATCCACTCACTCACTCACTCACTCGCGCGCCACGTTCGAGTCCAAAGCACGTCTCTAACCTACAACAATACGGGATACAAAGAACTTTCCATTGGACTCCTCAATAGATCATGGACGCGCGATCCAGAACACACACCCATAGGGTGACACCGGACCCATGCAACGAGGGCTAGACCTATGCGAATTTTCCCTGCGCCCACCCTCGAGCTTGACTTCCCATTTCAACCGCAGCAGCACCCCATTCTTCCCCATGGTTATGACCCTGCTTGCCATCCGGGCCACCTATTCCCGCTCCGAATACAGCCTGCACATCCGCCAGCGCAGTCAATACTCCGAATATTATCGGAACCCCACTATCCAATTGGACCCGCATGAGTCCTGTGGAAACCGCTTCAGAGATGTGTTCAAAGCGCATCGTTGGGCCTTTGAGAAGAAACCCAATCGCGATAACGGCATCAAATGGTCGAGATGGTATGTTGGCCGGCTTTGACGAAGTGATGGCAGGTGTGTTGGGACGAGAGTCAAGGGACGATAACGAGTTCGTGCCACTGAGTAGATCGGTTGCAGTTGAATATGCCTGGATTTGAGATGCAGATATGACCCTAATGAACACACAAGCATTTTAGGTGGAGTGGAGGCTTTCGCGCAGACTTTTACGACCATTGTCGCACCTAACACAACAAGTACATACCTTGCGCATGCCAATGGGAGCTCAAAACTTCCAGGGACGCTCTGAATGACAATGTTACCCTCTTTAACACCAGCTTCCCTGAGCTTCCTCAGCGTCACCACTAGCAACGCGTCGATGACCACCTTGTTCCATCCGGTGTGGATGATCACAACGCGCAGATTGGAGCTGTCGTACTGCGTATCAAAGGGTGATAGTCCTTTAACGGTATGGTCTTCGCTCATAATTCCGGTAGGGGAAGAGCTATGAGAAACCAATGTGGGCGTGGGAATGGGAAGGTCACCAGATTTTAAGCTATTGAAAATTTTTTGCCTCTTCTTTTTTTTTTTTTGGGTGGAACCCCCATAGCTTTCGGGGGCAAAGGTTGTCTGGGGGTTTGTGGGGGAAGGTCAGGTCGACGCGTCTGTGTTGGTACAGAGACTGCCACCTTGGGGAAATGCTTTACAGACCGGCATTAATACTAGAGTGCGTGCTTCGCATCGCTGAAACCTGCACAGCCATTGCAGCAGGTCCTCTCAGATAATGATTCAAACACACATTTTGACAGTATGTACAGAGAAGTAAGCGGAATCTGTTGGAGGAAGCACCCTCAGCGCATGTATTTACACATGTTTATATTACTCTATATAATCTAAGAGTTAACTGCTATGTTGTCCAACCGCTGTTGACCTGCAGAACCTGGAGTAACATTGAGTCAAGAAGGAAGGAAGAATAGAAGGGTGGCATCAGCCTGACAGGTCGATATTAAACAAGTGACAAAGGTTCCTGATGAAAGAGCTCATTCTGAAAGTGGGGCTGACTTTGAGAATGTAATTCCCGCTACTCTGTAGCGGGTCTTGTAAATTTTTCGACCTTGATTGAATGCGTTTGATGACAAGGTCCTCCATTATTGCCAATTCTGGATAACCCAGGGTCCTCCCATTATTATCCATTCTCAGTGATACTCTTATCTTCCCCCTGCATTCTTTCTACTTCTCGATTGTTACCCAGCAACTTGCCGTCTTGTTCACGCAATGTTCAAAGAAATCCGCACACCGTCCGTTAAGGATTGCCAAAAGATCAGTGTTGTCGAGGCATTCCAAAGTAAGCACAAGCACCAATGGTTATCCTTTGTGGCCGTCATTCACTTCACTTGAGCACAGAACCTTCGACCTCCGCAGAAGGGTCTTCCTCCGTGCACACCGAAGTCAGTCCCACAATCTTCTCCCATCCACATCGGGATCCAGAAGGACATGCCATTCCCTCCCCCATGACTCGAGAAGATACCTGGTCGATGTCAGCACTTTCGATCAACACGGAGCATCGGTGGAACGTGACCGATTCGAATTATTGTTTGTAAAAGGGGTGGGAGTCATTGGAATGGCCTCGATGCATTTGTGAGTTCCATTTCCTTTGTTGTCCGATCAGATGGAGGTCCTAACACCATTCTTCAGTTCTCGCGCACGAAACACAGTCTTGCAAGCGTTTCACCTTAGAAGATGTAGAGGGTCCCGTGCCAATCCAGACAGTAGACCATAGCACAAACCCAGTCGTCAGATGAAACGGCATCCATTGACGCATCTAGAAGACATCAAGATACGGACATGATCAAATCACTTTTTTGGGGATGAGTATCAATGATAGAAGCTACCGCCAAAACAGTTAGACTGTCAGAGTTTGAGCAGACGGATTCCATCACATGGTACTCACTTCACAGCCCAGGCATCTCGTGATTTTCCTTTACCCTTGTCATCCTCATTGGGGGAGAGTAATCCATCTTTGAGTCTTTGCCCATAGAAAAGAATGGATCAGTGATGCACAGTTTGGTGAAGGTGTCTGCGTTTCTGTGGTCTTCATCTTCGTCTAGGATTGTAGGTGAGTCAATAGATTGTGTCTCATCCGGCGACTGGGTGGGTGTTCTTCTGCCATTGTCTGCTGTCTGGAACGCATTGCGTGTGTTCGTTCAAGTCTGATTATGTGGTCTTCTGCGTTTGTGGGCTGTTCAATAGGGATTCGCATGTTTGCATTACTGCTCTCGCATTCCCACTGTACGTGGTTGGGTGAATGTCCACAGTACTCTGGGTACATGTTATATCAGTGAGATATCAGAAGGAGGCAACCTGAGAAGAGTGGCGGGTTCTGCCATGTCAGGTGGCACTGTCAGGGATCGGCCCCTGACCCCGCTGTCAGGGCACCCAACCACACCCCAGAACCACCTTCCCAGACCTCCCCATTCCTACATACCTCTCACAACTTCAGCCCGCATGTGACACCTTTTCCGAGTTGCAGGAACATGCTCGGCTTCTACCCGGAGTCACGTTATGAACTGTACAGTACACTTCCTTTTTATAGTAGCCAAGCGGGGAATAGGGAAACTTACCCTTCTTCTCAACTCAATCCCCGCTTAGGCAAGTTGTAGTTACCCTCTGTAATACATGACAACTCAATCCCCGCTTAGTCCCTTCAGTGAGTTTGAGGAGCTAAGGACCGGGTCTAGCGCCCAACCACCTGGAACACCGCACACACCTAGGCCTGAGGTCGGGCTGTCCCTGATCGAGGACCGAGCCCTGACAGCAGAAGAAGGGTTCAACCTACTTCTATCCCCCCGATGTCGCTGGAAGATCAGATAGCGGAGCTGACCCGCCAGCTCCAAGATCTCCAGGCCCAACTGGCCACCCAGACCAGACCCACGGCCCCAGCCCCGGCCCCTACACCCACTCTGGCTCATAAGCCACCCAAAGTAGCCACCCCTACCCCCTTCTCTGGGTCACAAGATGACCTAGACCGCTTCAAGGCAGAGTGTGGACTCTACATGAGCATGCGCCATGCCGAGTTCCCGGACGAACACAGCCAAGTTCTGTTTGTCCTGTCATACATGAAAGGAGGGACTGCCGGACCGTGGGCCACCCAACGCGTCAACACCCTCCTTGCCCCAGGAGCCCCAGCCATTTCCTTTGATGACTTTGCGGCAGAACTCGATTCTATGTTTGCAGACCCAAACCGACAAGCCACAGCCCGTCAAAGGCTTGCCTCACTCCGACAAGGGAATGAGTCGGTAGACAAACTGATCCAGCAGTTTGAGCTGCACGGCCCAGTGTCACGAATGGGAGATGTTGCTCTTGTGGACCGATTTGAGCACGCCCTTCACCCACGCCTTCGCGAAAACATCTATCGCCTCCGGCCCATGCCCACGACATGGGCAGAATGGAAGCGTGAAGCCTCCCTCCTCGACAATCAGTGGTGACGATTCCAAGCCACCCAAGCTCAAGCCCGCCCCCTGGCTGTCAAGCCATCCCCATTTCACTCCCGACCTCCTCCCGGGCCCGTTCCCCCTCCCGCTGCATCCACACCCTCAGCCCCAGCCCCGAAAGTCGGCCCCCAACCCATGGACCTGGACCGCATCCGCCCCCCAGGACCGAGCAGAGGCGCACTGGACCCTGCTATAACTGCAATCGGCTAGGGCACATAGCCCGAGACTGCCTGAGGCCGAGACCCTATCAGGCCCGGGCCACATTACAAGGGGAGGCCCCTAGGGAGATGACCCGCCTGGCCCCGGAAGACCTCCGGGCGATCGCAGACCTGCTAAAGGACCGCCCCCTCACCCAGGAGCTGGACCGTGCAGAGGAGGAAGCGGGGGAGGAGAGACCTGCTGAGGATTTTCAGGAGGACGACCGGTGAGGGATGTGCCCCGGTCGTCCCCCAGCGTCACTGTACCTGCATGTAGATACCATGGCAATTCCAGGACTACAGCGCAACCTAAGTTACACCGAGTGATCGCTAAGAAAAAAAGAGCCACACCCACAAAACCCCGCAGAGAGAACCCACAATGCGCCTCGGCTGAGGTTGCTGTTCCCCCACCCACGATCTACGTACTATCCAAACGCCCTCCTCGCTCCCTCAACCTTCTGGTGAAGCTGACTGCAACCACCTCTCTCGCCTCAGTGACCACCTCCGCCCTCCTAGACTCAGGGGCCACAGGGATGTTTGTCAGTCGTGAATTCGTCCGGAAGCATGGCCTGGAGACTACCCCCCTACCCCAACCAATCCCGGTCCACAATGTGGATGGCACCCCAAATGAGAATGGATCCATCACGGAGGAGGTGGACGCACTCCTTACGTTTGGTCAACACACGGAGCGAGCTCGCTTTGCAGTGACCAACTTGGGGCGCCAGTCAGTCATTATTGGTCACTCGTGGTTGACACACCACAACCCGGAGGTGGACTGGGCCCGACAAAAGGTCATCATGTCCCACTGCCCACCTGCCTGCCAAAGGCTCAGGGTGGCGCCAATAGCTCCGAAGGAGCCTGACCTCACAGTAGAACCCGGGGATGGACTGTACGCAGCCATGATTCCCCCAGGATGGGGACACGACCTGAGGGCGACCACCACCCCATCGCAGCGGATGGCCCAAAGAGCGCAGGACCCCACCCCAGGGGAAAAGCCTCTCGAGGAGATGGTGCCCGAGTGCTACCGAGACTTCAGGGACATCTTCTCGAAAGAGGCCTTTGATCAACTACCACTCCGGAAACCTTGGGACCACGCCATTGACCTCACCCCCGAGGCTAAGCTGCCACGAGGAAAGACCTTCCCACTGTCCCCTGCAGAACAAGGGGAGCTCGATGACTTCCTCAGGGAGAACTTGGCAAATGGGCGGATCCGCCCATCCAAATCCCCCATGGGGGCCCCAGTGTTCTTCGTGAAGAAGAAGGACGGCTCCTTAAGGCTGGTCCAGGACTATCGAAAGCTGAATGAGATCACTGTCAAGAACTCCTACCCCCTCCCCCTAGTTTCCGACATCCTCACCCGCCTCCGGGATGCCAAGTGGTTCTCAGCCCTCGACCTCCGGTGGGGGTTCAACAACGTCCGCATCAAGGAGGGAGATGAGTGGAAGGCGGCCTTTGCAACCAACCGAGGGTTGTTTGAGCCAATGGTGATGTTCTTCGGACTGTGCAACTCCCCGGCCACCTTCCAGACCATGATGAATGACATCCTCAGGGATTTCATAGACCGAGGGGTCATCATCTGCTACATGGACGACATCCTGGTGTTCACACCCACCCTGGAGGAGCACCGGAAGGTCGTCCGGGAGGTCCTATCCACACTGAGGGGCCGGAAGCTGTTCCTCAAACCGGAGAAATGCAAGTTTGAGCAGCGGAAGATCAACTACCTGGGCCTTGTCATCTCGGAGAACCACGTTGCCATGGACCCAGTGAAGGTTCAGGGAGTGACTGACTGGCCAGCACCCACGAAGGTCAAAGAGGTCCAGTCTTTCCTGGGGTTCGTCAACTTCTACCGCCGCTTCATCCAGGACTTCTCCGAGAAGGCCCGGCCCCTTCACACACTCACCCGGAAGTCAAAGCAGTGGACCTGGGGGAGAAAGGAACAGGAAGCATTTGACGGGCTGAAGGAGGCTGTCACCTCAGCACCGGTCCTCACCTTCCCATCGGACTCAGGTCAGTTCCGACTGGAGTGTGATGCCTCCAACTTCGCAACAGGGGCAGTACTCTCCCAGCTCCAGACAGATGGGGAATTCCACCCGGTGGCGTTCATGTCAAAGGGCTTCTCAGATGCAGAGAGGAACTACGAAATCTATGACAAGGAGATGCTTGCCATAGTCCGAGCCCTGGAGGAGTGGCGCCATTTCCTTGAAGGCACCCCTGAGAGGTTCGACATATACACTGACCACAGAAACCTCTCCTACTTCCGCTCAGCCCAGAGGCTAAACCGGCGTCAGGCACGGTGGTCCCTCTACCTCTCCCGCTTCCACTTCCTGCTAGTCCATAAACCAGGGAAACTCATGGGGAAGCCCGATGCCCTCTCACGTCGGCCGGACCACCCGAAAGGGAAGGACGACAACACGGACATGACCCTCCTACACCCGGGCTGGTTTGAAGTCAGAGCTATGGAGGGGGTCACAGTGGAGGGAGAAGAGGCAGACATCCTGGACAGGATACGCAGGGGGAAGGAGCATGACGAGGGAGTGGTAAAGGCAATGAGAGAGCTGGAAAGGGGAACCCTACACTCGGATGAATGGGAGAAGGAAGGGGAACTGATCCTCCACCGGGGCCGGGTGTATGTCCCGAAAGACCCACAGCTCCGCCATGACCTGGTACAACTCCACCATGACTCGGTGGCAACAGGCCACCCTGGGCGGTGGAAGACTGTGGAGCTCGTCTCCCGAAACTACTGGTGGCCCCGGATGGCACAGTATGTTGCACAGTACGTCTCGGGGTGCGACACCTGCAACAGAGTGAAGACATTCCCATCTCGGAAAGTCGGGAAGCTCATCCCGAACAAGGTCCCCACCCGCAGGTGGCAGGTGATTTCAGTAGACACCATTGGAGAACTCCCAGACTCCAAGGGGTACAACGCAATCCTGGTAGTGGTAGACCGACTTTCAAAGCGCATTCACGCAATCCCCACAGTCACTATGGTAGACTCAGCAGGCGTGGCCCGGCTCTTCCTCGAACACGTCTGGAGGCATCATGGCCTCCCAGAGGAAGTGCTCAGCGACCGAGGCAGCGCATTTGTCTCCCGCTTCTCCAGGGAGCTAGCAGACCTCTTAGGGATCAAGCTCGCCCCTTCAACAGCCTACCACCCACAGACTGACGGCCAGACGGAGCGTGTCAACCAGGAAATAGAAACCTACCTCCGGGTGTTCGTCAACCACAGGCAAGATGACTGGGCTGACTGGCTGCCGCTTGCCGAGTTCGCCTATAACAACCGCATCCACTCTTCCACCCACCGCACCCCCTTCGAGCTTGACTCTGGGCAACACCCACGCATGGGGACCGAACCGACCCGCATGTCTGAAGTCGAAGGGGCTAATGACTTTGCCTCTCGGATGATGAAGATGCAAGAGGAAGCAAAGGCAGCACTAGAGCATGCAGCAGAAGAGATGGCACGGTACTATGACAGGAACCGGAAGGCAGCACCAGTCTACCAAGTTGGGGACAAAGTCTGGCTCAACACTCAAAACTACACGACAGACCGACCAACCAAGAAGCTTGACCACAGATGGATCGGCCCCTTCCAGATCGTCAAGGTGGTATCCCCAGCAGCAGTAAAGCTACAGCTTACGGCCCGTCAAAGAGGAATTCACCCGGTAGTCTCGGTCTCAAACACCCGCCCCTACGCCCCAGACAGAATCTCCGAACGCCATGCAGACCCGCTCCCTGGCCCGGACATCGTGAATGGAGAAGAGGAGTATGAAGTGGAGAAAATCCTGGATTCCAGGTACCGGTATGGACGGCTCTGGTACTTCGTCAAATTCTCTGGCTGGCCAAACTCAGAAAATGAATGGCTCCCCAGAGAGAACCTGGAGAACTCCCCAGACCTCCTGAAAGAATTCCACCAGGCCCACCCGGAAGCCCCCAGACCAAGGAGGATAAAGGAAACCCCCCAACCACGGACCACAGCCACTTCGAGGCGAAGTGGCATAGAGGGGGGGTGATGTCAGGGATCGGCCCCTGACCCCGCTGTCAGGGCACCCAACCACACCCCAGAACCACCTTCCCAGACCTCCCCATTCCTACATACCTCTCACAACTTCAGCCCGCATGTGAGCCCGTGGGAAAAATCACGTGGGTTAAGGCGAGCAACTCGCCTTAACCCATGTGACACCTTTTCCGAGTTGCGGGAACATGCTCGGCTTCTACCCGGAGTCACGTTATGAACTGTACAGTACACTTCCTTTTTATAGTAGCCAAGCAGGGAATAGGGAAACTTACCCTTCTTCTCAACTCAATCCCCGCTTAGGCAAGTTGTAGTTACCCTCTGTAATACATGACAACTCAATCCCCGCTTAGTCCCTTCAGTGAGTTTGAGGAGCTAAGGACCGGGTCTAGCGCCCAACCACCTGGAACACCGCACACACCTAGGCCTGAGGTCGGGCTGTCCCTGATCGAGGACCGAGCCCTGACAGGCACCCACCAGTTATTGAAATGTATCGCAAGTGTATCTTTGTCCGAAAAAATGCAAATCTGTGTCAATACATTGTAACTCAATGCAACACAATACAATGGCCAAAACGGGATGGTGGCAATGCAAGTCTTGCATTGATTACTTAGCATTGCAACAGCCAGCCCTGCATTGCAACAGGACCCATTGAGTTTAAACGTATTGTAGCATGACTCATTGAGTTCAAATGCATTGCAATGTGACCCATTGAGTTCAAATGCATTGCAATGCAACTTATTGAGTTTCAATGCATTGCAACGTGACCACAGCAATAGCCCAAAAAGAAATGAACCTATTTGTACTCCCTTGGGAGTTTGAACCAACAACCTCATATACCACAAACATGTCAAAACCTGGATCATAAGGGAAAATGCGTGAGTCCGAATGCAGGTGGGGCTCAACTAGAGGGGGATCCAAGAGCTCTGGTAGTGGACCGAAGCTTCTCCAGGAAGCCCAGTTCTGCTGGATGGTACAAGAGGCTCTAAGGAGGACGTGGCCTCAGCGACTCAGAGGGAGCGCTGTGCCTCCGTTATGTCTCAGTTAGTCCTTGTATTTCTTATGTCTGAGGTATCTTGTAGAAAGGGAACAGGATTCACTCAGAGGGACTTTGGGTAGCATTTTAGTCAAGATTAGAACTGAGGAACTACAGGTTCTAATCTATAGGTATTTATAAGGGGGAATGGAAAGGACTTAGTCAAAGTCCGAATGATAATAGAAGAACACCGAAAGGTGCCGAATGATACTGAGAGGTACCAAAGGTCCCGAACGATATCTTTAACAGGGAACCGAGGTGTCGGATCGAGGAGGGCAGAGTAAGAGGCCGGAAAATGAATGGGAACGAGAAATGGGTAAGGGGGGTTAGCCGACTGAATGGTAAGAAGAAGGTAGTCATGCTAAGAATGGAAGGTGACTAATAAGTGATGACATGAGTGAGGTCACCGAAGGATGCGGGTAGCTCCGAAAGCGGAGTTGCGTATCCCAAGGATGTTAGGTGGCTCCAATAAATGAAATGGGTGGAGAAATGGTTTAGGGGTATGTCACAGGATGTTGGAGGTCCGTCGGGATATCGGAGCAAATCTGGAGTCTCTGAATGTTCCGACTTGGGACTGAGCTTCCGGGATGGGAGTGGCCAAGGTTCGGTGTGCTGCAACCAGACCAGAGCTGAGACAGTCAGGAAGGAAGGTGACTTGGGGGAGGCATGGTGCAGGGGATGGTGAAGTTGTTAGGAAGGTGTGGTGTGGTGGGAGTGCGTGGGGTCGGGATTCTGGGATATGACAAAACATTTGGATACATACCACATATATTTATTATATTGAAATACTAATACAGTCTATAGCAATATAGTACAACCCTACCACTCAGCCAGTGAGCCTGGGAATATGAGATAGACCCTCGGGTTTTATATGAATTGTTACACAATGATTGATGCATAACAAAACCCACCTGTATAATTTACTATTATCCATAATGGATGAAGCAGGCTAAACCTGAACATACTATTAATGTATATAACTTGATTGTAAAGTACAGAGCCGAAATGCTTAGTGGGCACACAATAAAGAAAGAATGTGAGTGTTCAGTGAACACAAAAAAAAAGGGAGGGGGAGATATGGTGGTGTGCAAAGCTGAGGTTTAGGGAGAGGGTGGAAAGTTGAACATTACCAAAAAAAAAAACCAAAAACAAACAAAAGTGAAACATAGTATTTAACAAATGGAGAGCGACTCACTGAGAAGGATAGCTGCAGGAGCAGCTATGGGGGCTGGGGAATGGCAGCGAGGGGTGAGGGGGGGAAATCATCTTATTCCGTTTTCAATCACTAAGTAGATATACCCATACTGCAACATACAACTTGGGAAAAGAGTCCGAAATATATGGGTTTGGCTGAGCTAAGCCTCCACCAACAATGGCAGTAAGGTTCAGCTGCTGTTGGCTTAGAATAAATTTTCAAACAACAAAAGAAAATGAAAAGAAAAACACGAACTTCCTCATACCACTCCAAACACTGCATCAAAACTGTGTCCCTTTATTCCATTCAACTCTCCTTATCCATAGCTTTCTAACGATACTAATCTTGTGAAATTTGGTGGAGATTCTCAGATGTGGAATACATATCTTGATTATCCATGCACAGGGAAACTTGGACCAAATAATTCCAAAACTCCTCCAATGACTTCTTCAACATTTATATCATTTGACTAGCCCGTATTTTCATTGAGACTAGCTTGCATGTGAGCATCCAAATATTCATATCGTCCTGTGACTCCCATCATGCCCAATAATCAGAATATCTCCACAACCACTGAACTGATTAGCAACACTGAGTCATTGGGCATCTCTCTGGATTTAATGACCCCAAAATTGTCCTCTTCCATCAACTTTTGACCTTGTTCCCATGGTCACAGTCAAGTGCACAGACTTTGCACATGAGGACATCTCAGGTTGAATTTCTCCACCAATTCTCAACCAATTTCTTCGCAGAAAGGCTCTTTTGGTTCATACAAAAATCCTCTTTCTTCTTTTCTATTACTCCCCCCTATAATTCCTTTTTCCTAATAATGTACAAGGGTGGGAGCCCAAATTTTGATGTATTTGCTGCATAAGTTTCCATGAAATTGAACACACCTGTTATGCACTCCTACAACATTCTTGATGAGGTATTTCCCAATTTTTGAGGAGGGGTGATTCAGGGTAGTCCTCAGGCATGTTAGGATGGCTGTTTGGTCTCTGTCCATGCCCAGTTCCTGATCCAGTCAGAGGTGAAATCAGATGTGGGATGCACTACAAAGCTGAATGCTTTGGATAGCCAGAATTGGTGGTAGAGGATTGTTGCAGCATTGCAGAGTGTCAGTCCATCAATCATGATGCCCCAGGGAAGGGGGTCATCTCCCTGGGCGTCAATTGCATTGGCAGCCAGTATGGTGCTAAGTGTTCCTGCTGAGTCCAGGAATGCTCTTTTGATGAAGGTGAAGGCATGATCCTTTGCCTCTTGCATTTTCATGAGGGAGAATGCCATGTAGAGAGGGATGATAATCACTGCATGCTGGTTGGCTTGGTTCCATGCTTTGCAGGCTTCGTCTGTCACATTGAGGTGGAGGTGTGGGCTGTGCATTCTGAGGACCCTGTAGTCGAAGTTGCCTGGGAGTGGGCAGGCATTGTAGCCAACCTCAGTGTCGTCAGGTGTGTGGGATAATCATCCTTTCATGGATTGGTTGGGGCTCAGGTGAGGCTGAGAGATCTTTCTCCATTTCCCAGAGTTGGGATGGTTGGATTTCTTTCCCCAGGGGGTGTTAGAACTGGGTGAGGGTGGACAATTCTGGAGGGGAATTGGAGACTTAGCAAGGAGGGACCTTGGCCTCAGCAACTCATGTG
The DNA here is from genome assembly GCF_015039405.1 of Cantharellus anzutake. NCBI lineage: Eukaryota > Fungi > Basidiomycota > Agaricomycetes > Cantharellales > Hydnaceae > Cantharellus > Cantharellus anzutake. The sequence goes on from NW_024067166.1 coordinate 69,271, forward strand.
GAGTGCTGTGCCATTGCTGTTTGTCCATTTGGTCCTTAATTTCAGAGGCAGTGAGCAGGAAGTCTCTAGGGGGCATTTCTGGTTGATTTTAGACTGAGGTCCAAAATGAGTATGTACAGTTCTCCAATAAACCGTTGCAATGTTTTTCACTTTTCAACTCATGACCTTATAGCACAATGAAAATGTATTTGGAAATTTCAAAAAAATATTCAGAACATGGGAAAGTATCTCATCTAAAGATCTGCCAATTATGTAAGCAATATTCCCATTTTTGGTTATGTTATGTAATTTACAAACTACCCAGGTCATTGCAACAGTTTATTGGAGTACCCCCAGGCTATGTGACATGTCATGTGATATTGTTTACTGTACACACTAGTAAATAAAATGACATTAATACAGCATAAATACCGAAGGACTTCACATGATAAGGCCCCAAATCCGAAATGCACCCTTTAGCCACTTCAAAAGTTGAACAAATCCTTTCCCTCATTGATTCTGGCCATAGTGCTTGCCAAATCTCAGTTCTTACTGGCCACCATTACTCCACTGTCACTCGCCTATGGTCTAAACACCGTTCTGATGTTCCCAAGCCCAGTGGTGGTCATCCATCCAAGCTTTCTGACACTGATATTCGCCATGCTTGTCATCTCATCAACTCTGGGAAGGCTGACAACTCATCCCAAGTCACCTGAATACTCCGAAACATCAATGACACATCCCTCTACATTGAGACTGTACGTTGTAGGAGAAATAACGGCCACACTATGGAAATCCATTATGGAAATATGCCAGATAAATCACACAACCTCATATGACAAGTAGATATGAGAAAATAGAAGGACACGAATTTTAACGAATTTTACGAATTTTTACGAATTATTATGACTACACACGATAAATCGAAAGAAAGAAAAATAGCAAAAATACTTCAAGCTTACCATCAACGAGACGGAATTCTCGGGGAATTTATAGCAAATATTAAACCAATAATTAGGACAATTGACCAAGATTTGACTATAAAAACAATCAGAGAACCTCCACGAAAACTACTTTCCCACGTCCGCACACGTAGCCAAGGATGGAAGTACCACGGAACAAGGATTCCTCAGGAACTAATGCAAAATTCAAAGTCGTGTTTATAATAGGAAATATAGATGTCCACCAAACGGACCCAATGAGAGTAATTACAGGGGAAACTACTCATAAACAACGGAGATATGACTAAAACTCCTGCAAAAACGAGGACAATGCCTAAAAGGGAAGCACGAAGATTAACCAGTAACGACCGAGACAAGCTTGATAGCCCATTAGAAAGGAAGGGATCCAATCTTACTCCTCCCAAATTTTCATAATAAAAGGATCATGCGTTAATGAGATATCCAATAACGGGATTAGTGACATCAAAAGTCCGAGCTTAGGGATAAGACAATGTTTGCATAGGATCCATAATTAAAACATACAACGAAATTTACACGGAAATTATTAAAAATGGGGAACTATAGTTATGCAATATTTCAGCCCAAACAGTCCAGCCGTTGTGAAGTTATACCCATGACGGGAATATAGAAATCCGCATCATGTGTAATGACACGTGAGGGTGGCGATGCGCAGGGAACCGGCTGTCAGAACCGAGATCCGCACTTCGGCAGATCGCGAAGACCAATTTCCGTCCAAATAAGGAAGAGCCCAGTCAAAACAAAGCACGGAAAGTGCAAAACAACCTTAGATCATGAGGGAAAAATCTGAAATAAATCACAGAAGCCCATATGAAAGAAATAAACACCCACGCATATCATAAATCCCGAACAATTAAACGGAAACAGTGCCTGCATACGAACGACTATGGGAATGATGCACGTGATTACCGAATGTGCGCACGAACTTTTGCTAACTCAACAAATACCAGGAAATAGGACACAACCTTAGTACCATTGGAAAGGTGGGAATAAATGAAAATTTATGATACCAAGAACGTGAGAAAACACCCAGAAATGAATGAGATACAAGGACATGAAGTTAGAAACCTGAAAACGCGCGGGAAAACAGCTTCAAGAGGTCCAGAGTCCTAAATAAAATACATAAAAATATGAAATCTCCAAGGACGACCTATTATAACAATGAACAATACATATGGAGGACTAGGATGTGATAATACAAAGGGGAATCAGGGAATATGAACGAAATTCACGAAAACCACTAAACTACGACGGACCATGGCGGGAATTTTAGGGAACGATATTCTAATGAAGTGGAGAGCTATAACACATTCGTTTGAGTAATTCTTGACTACTAGCAACTTTTTCTTTCAGTTCTAAATCTGAATAATTCACTCATTTACCATTTCAGTCTCATTTTAACTAAATGTCACTAAATAAAAATGGAATAAATCAGCTGAAGGTCTCAGCACAGCCGTACGCATAGTAATGCGAAGTTTGAATTCAGAATCATCGAGTCATAGCAAATTTAATGGTATATATAGGGAATTTGAAATAAGTAACTGTGGCAAATGCTGCGCAGCCAAGTTCCAATTAACCATTAAAATAGCTTAGGCGAGGGAGGACAATAAGAATTCTAGGCGCAGTCTGACTGCAGTTCAGCGCAGCAAAGGCACAGTAGAACTATAGCATGAAATTTTCATTTTTATTCAGTCTGAGAAAAATACACTGTAAATAAATCCTGTAAATAGAAGGTAGAGCGTGAAAAAGGAAGGCGACCCAAGGAGTATAAAAGGGAGACCCTTTCTGCGACTTTTCACCCCCCTTAGAGAAGTAAGAAAATAGAGTATTATTTTTCTCAAGCATTTCTGGTTGTCACTCCAGTGCGAAAAAGTGATATACAGTTAAGATTGCCACTGTAGTAAAAGGCAGCAATTAAGGAGAGAAATATTAAGTAGATATTTCAACAGGAGAGCTGGTTAACACTCCAGATTTCAAAGTGTAAACACAAAACAGTTATCTTGCTACTGTTAAAACAAGCAATAAAATAAGACAAAAATAAAATAAACCCAAGGGACACTCCAGACACAATCCAACTTCATTAACTGAATAGAATCTTTGAAACTTCACCAAGTAGAAGATTAAATTCAAATTTAAATCCAAATTAAACAACGCTACACAGAATTACACCTAGACAAATTAATAAATTCCAATAAAGAAACAGCTCCGCAGGGCTCGGTTTATCTGTAAGTCAATTCCCAGGAACTTTAAAACTAACCCATAAAAATAGAATTAGCCAAAACACTCGGATTGGTACTATATTTACAATAAATAACACTAGTACACTTCCCCATCCTAACTAAAGAACCAGGGAACAGCTTGGTGGTGGTCTCGTTTGAACCTCCCAACTGACCTTCCTTCGTTTTCTCCTTCAGCGCGAATACAACAGAGCATGAAGAGATGCCGAGGGCATCTTCGACTCTCTGAAAGACACAGAGAGAGAGGTCAATCTCCAAAAAAGGGAGATCAAATTACTGAAATGCGAGCTCAGAGAGGCACGTGCACTGGCAGACCTCACTGCCAAACCCATTATGACAGGGGCCTCCCAGGTCAGGGGGAGGGGATACGGTTCCGGGCCTCATGAGGCACGACCCCACATGGGGACTAGCACATCAAGGGGTGGGGCACCAACTATCCTGCCACCCCGTGGGCAGGCGACCCTGTTTGGGTTGCATAAGGGCCCGCCCTCAGAAGGGCAAACCCATGTCGAGGGGAAGAGGGAGAGCGGTAGGCAACCGACAGCAGACCCTAAAATGGGGACCACTGCCAGAGGCAGTGGGCCACTGAGTACCTCAGCACCCTATGGGCAAGCTACCCTGCAGGGAAGTGTCCACATGCTATACGAGTTCAGCAAAGTCGAAGCTCCAGTCGACGTAACAATCGACCCCAACTTCCCCATGAGAATAGCAGGGTCAGAAGCGGTGCACGATGCCGCATATGCTTGGTGGACAAGCATGAGTGGGAAAGAATTCATACACTGGTACGAACAGGCCGAAGCCACCTTCAAAAGCGGCAAGGCACACAGAACCCTTTGCGAAAAAGCAAAGGAAACCGAGAAATACCTCTCGGGACCCCCGAGTACTGCAAGACCCGCGGAGGAGCATAACCCCCCGGAGAACAAGGGAAAAATCTCCCGGGAAAGTTCAGGCGAAGCCACCTATCCAAAGTCCCAGTTCAAACCACTCAGGACTCCTGAGGAATGCGCCGCAAGAATTGCAGAGTGGGAAGCGAAAGCTTCCAAATACCGTGAAAGAGATGCAAGTCTCCACACTGGACAACCAGCCCAACGACCACCCTTCCCCACAGGAAGAATGGTAGACCTACCGTACTCCACACCTGAGCCAAGTAGCTCAGGAACACAACAACCCGCTCCCACCCAGGGAGTGCCCACTTCGTCGAGCCCACAGCCCAACAATGTAGCCCAGGCTATGTCATCGCATCCGACGCAGCAATCGGATGTCCAGATGAACAACCTGGAGGAAAACCCTCCTCTGGGCAATGACTCCACCCTTGAGGAAAGGGAAAGTGACATGGTAATATGCCATTGAGGCGACTGTGAAAACACCTTCCCCCAACTCGAGGCCCCACACACAATACTGTATGCGAGGAACCACAAGTAACAATTGCGGAAATCTCTACTCCATAAAAAGACCCACATCCACCACCGCTCATGTGTAAACACCACTTACACACAAACCCTCATGGAACAAGTGAGGAACACCAAAGACATACAACCTTTGGGTCGAAATTCATTTTCGACAAACTCCACCATTTTTTTTCTCTCCCTGTGATACCAATGTATTGCCATTCACTTCAAAGTAACGGCCCACACTCACTTATTCCCTAAACCCTTTCTCTCTCCTTCACCGACATGTACAAAAATCGCCCACTTTAAAGTGGTGACAACAAAACACTCATTGATTATTTCAAACTCAATGTAAACCAATTATTAAAACTTTGTTTTCTTCACCATCAATGTTGTATGCATCGCAAATGCAACGCAAGGGGGGAGAATGTCAGGGCAATAGCCCCGAACCCCGAGCCACATGTAATGAGATACATATAGTCACATGGGTAAGCGGGAACCTCTGGGTAACTGCTTACACACTACCGTAAAATACACACCTTTGTATCACTTACGGCTCTGTGTGCTGAGCTACCCCAGAGACCTCACACACACCCAACCACACTGCCAATTTCACCCCCTCCCCAGACCTCCACAACCACACATTAAATCTAGCCATTTTTCTACCGAATGGTGATGCTCTACCTTCCCCCTTTACCCACGGAGCATTTCCCAGAATGGACATCCCATACTTGGATGGTTCAGCAGTGTAGAGCCTCATGTGGTCTTGACAGCACCTGTCAATGGCCATATCTCAGGAACTACTGCACCAATTGGGACAAATAAGGGTTCCTTGGAAAGCTGGAGACGAGGAAGTTGCTGACAGGAGGATAGGCGGGCGCTGTAGCCAGGTGTTGTGGAGTTAACTTTACAATTTCCATTTTGGATCCATTGTCACAATTTCCCCATTCATTCATATTTCTTTTATTGTTTCTCTGTCCCTGATTGGACATTCCTTATTTACGGTTACCTATTGGCCCGTATGCATTTCCCCAATCCATTCATTTTATTTCCAGTCCATATAAAAAATTAGCACTGAATAGACCCATGCAAGAGTGAAAAACTAGTTACATCCAAGTGGCAAAGATGCCACCCACAACCCCAAACACCTTTCTGAGCTAGCCACCAACATCTAAGATACCTCTACCCATAATCCTTGGCCTTGATATCCAAGAGATATGTAGGTGAGTGTTTAGTTGAGGCTCTAGCAGACCCAGTAGTGCCCCAGGACCAAAACCCAACCCCATGAACCACACACACAATCACTACAACCCTCCCCCTCTTCTCTGTCTTGAGTCAAGGCAATTGACCTGTTACAGTGTGGAACGAGGCAGGTGGGGATACTTCTCACTTGTGCTTATGCAAGTGGGCAGGACCAAAGGGAGTTAAAATGCCTGTGTTGGGCACATCAAGGGCAACAGTCTGAATGACTGTAGAGTTGTTGTCTATTGATGACATGTGTCAGGGCACACACCCTGACTAGCCCAGACCCGGACCCGCATGTGCACTTCTGCCCTGCATGCTCTGCATGCTGCATGCTCCAGGCCCGGTTCCCATCCTTCATGTGACTTCCGGGCATCCCCGGAAGTTTTTGCCATATTGGGGCCACTGTGGGAAAGTGAGAAGTTAACCATCTTCTCACTTTCTTACCTACAGCAGGCAAGTGTACATTACTTGCCCTTTGTTTATTCCACTTTCTTACCCACAGCAGATTGTGCCCTGGACAGGGCTGTTTACAGGTCAGGTTGTGGGTTGTAGAGAGAGGGGTCATGGGGACCTGGAGGTCATCCCCTGACAACATGGCAGCATCTGTGGCTAGACTTACAGGTGGTGATTTTGGGCTGGAGTCAACAAGGGCTTCCTTGATGGGGGTAAGGTTGAGAGGGGAATCAATGAGGGGGGATTCAGCTGAGTTCATTTGTGCAATTTCAAATTTGATGGTAGGAAGCAGAATTTGATCCCGCTTCTGTCACATTTATCCAATATTCTTCAGATATTCCCAGACCTGCCAGTTTAGGCAACTCATGGCTTCAATGCCACAGTTGGCCATGATAAGGTATTGATATCTGTTGGTACTGGACTGGTAGGTGATGTTCATGCTGCAGTTGTTGTTATAAAAATGGGGCCTAGTAATTGGCCCATTTCTATAGCATTCAGGTGCAGGGAGGGGTTGTGACATTGAAATGGTGTTACAGATAATATGGCAGAGGTTGTAACAATGAGGTTTACAGGGACATTGACATTGGGTGTTTTTGGTGATAGTTGTTGGTTAAGTTGTTATTATTTACATGTCATGTGACTTTGTACTGTACAGAGCCCATAAGAGGCTAAAAATGGGAAAATCCCATTCCATAACAGTCGTGATGGCCTGCTGGATCTATTGTCTGGCATCTGGTCCCATCATTGATGGTTTAATTCCTTGATGTTCTCTACCCCTTGTACTATTAGGTAGTCATCCAATGCAATTAGATCATTTACGTTCATCAGCAAAAGTCCATTATGCTCTGGAGCATCAAGAGTGGCTGAGCATGTGGGTGACAAAACAGCAGATTGGGCACTCCTGGAGCCAATAGTGTTCTCCTGGGAGGGGGTTCAGGAGCAGCTGGGAGTGGTGAGGAGTATGCAATGTGCCAGGAGCGGTGGGAGGAAAATTTTGGTCTCTAAAAAGTTGAAAAAAAAATTTAGGGAAAAAATCAAAAAAAAAATCAGGAACTGTAGTGCCTTTAAAGTACTTTCAGGATATATAATTATTTGTGAAATTGAGGAAGAAATGATGGAGAAAAATGGAAAATACTTTCAGAGACCCGAGAAGTAATGAGAACTGAATTAATGGGAAAGTCTGAAAATTGAATAAGAAAGTGAGTGGAAGCCTTGTAGCATTGTTATTTTCTGCTGTTCTGATTTTTCCTGATTGTTCTTGGTCTCACTCCCAGCTGCTCCTGGACCCTCCCAGGAGCTTTCTGTCAGGGACAGCTCCGAAAGTGGCGAGGTCCCAGCACAAGGGACTCGATGGGACAGATGTCGGCTATGCATAGTGGCGGTCCCATTGCGGGGTGAGCATCCCCGACCACTTAGTCTGAAGTGGGAAGTTGAGAAGAAGGCTGCTTCTTCTGTTCCCACCTGTCATGGCCCCGCAAAGTCCCTGCCCCTCTACCACTTTCTGCACCCCCATTCTTGCGCCTGTTACTTGCGCCTGTTAATCGCACCATTGCCCATCGCTTAGCGGCGCCGATAGTGGTTCCCGTTCTACGGCCCCGTAGCAGCGCCTCCTTCGTTCTCCTGCCACCACTTAGAGTTCCTCAGCCATTTGGCCGATACCGTTTTATTCTTATTCATTCGCTTAACTAACTAGCAGTTGTTATGGTTGCCACTGATCTGCTCCTTATTGACATTTGGTTTATTCCTTTATTGACAATTGGTTATTCCTTTATTGACATTTGATCTATTCGTATATTGACATTCTGATCTGCACGCCTAGATTGTCGGCCTATTCATTCTGCCTCCCAACTTCGCCATCCTCTGTTCCATTCATTTCTTCTGTTCCACTTCCCTGGTCCTCATCGCTCTTTTAGTTCTGTCGTACTTACCATCCCGCTCCCATCCCGTGCCGGACCGACCGGCCCCTTCTCCGTTCTCCTTTCTTATTTATACTTGTAGCTTACTGTCGATGTACCTTAGTTCAAATATCGACTAGAATTCCCCCCCCAAGTACTCTCATCTTAAGTTCACCTCTCAACTTCATCCCCGCTGAAGGAGCGGAGCTGGATCACCTTATGTAACCAGTTTCCTACGTCCAATAACGATATTAGAGTTTGTGCTGATTTGCGTACTGACCGTGTTTTGGTTGCCAAATATATGATTGTTCACTGTCTAAACAACAATAAACACCCCCCAACGATCTCACCTGATGTATAGATCGTCTACGGATAAAATTCTATATTGACTTTACTATGATTTCTAGTCAATATTACACCTATATTTACCACTTTTCAGTAGGATGTGATTTTCCTGATAATTTACTGAAGGAAAACTGCTAATAAAATAATTCCGCAATAAATGTTACTCAATACAGGAGTGACCAAACTGCTCTTTCTATCGCTTAGAGTGCGTGCTAGTTATCTAGCAGGTTCAGGATCGCTCACTTTTCTCCTGTGGTGTGATAACCAAGTATTGCTGAGAGATTATTCAATTAAGAAGTCCCTCCACCAAATTCTCACTAATTCTCACTATGACACTTTTGTTCAGCTGTGTCTAACTGACCCTAACTCACGCTTAGAGTGACGTGTTAGTTTTATATTAGCTAACAACTAATATTTGCTTTTATCTTTTGGAGCAAACGAACCAACCACTGGTGAGGAGAATTAAACTTTTATTTCTACCTGAGGTTTGAGAGGGGGCAGAAGCGGTGGCCTTTTATGCTTTTCAGAGGCCTCTCTACTCCCACGCCTCGCACTAGTTACATGTGCTACATTTGTATTATAGATAGTTCTAGAATGATATAGGGGCTTGGGCTGTGTAAGCTTAATAATGGACTTAGGACATGACTCAGCAATAAGTAATTCATTTCTTTGTCTTTTGGGCCGATCTCAGCGGGATCTTGTAGCGCTGAAGCTATGCTCTACACCGCCTTAATTACGAACGGTTATCTTTAGAAATGACTCGGCTATAAAGGAACTTTCTAGACTGTTCTCTAATTGACCCCTTTTTGTGAAGCCACATCATTACTAATGTTCTAGAGCCTTCCCAATTAATTAACTGATCCGCGGACTTTTGAATCACTTTATGCTTATGATCCGAGATCCAGATCATCAATCATTCCTTTGTTCCGATTTATTTGGGCTTAAAATCAAAAAGTTTTGATGAATCATGGGAAAATATACAAGATCCGGTTTTTTAGCATTTTCTCCTCTTCTGATGCGATCAAAAACTGTCCGCCCGCGCCGGGGAATACTCTATCATATGGTATTCGGTCCGCCAGACTCCCGGGCGCCAATATATTTCCCTTGAGTCACATTACCTTTTGTAAGAATTAGCAAATAAATATATATGAATTATAAGGTGTTTCGCCGTTTGAGCGATATCTCCGTCAGTTTTGAAGCTTTTAGAATGAAACAAAACCGTGGATAAAGTTAAGAAACAGTCCTTCCAGATGGTAAAAAGATTACAGTCAAAAGTTTACTGGTTCCCGAGATATTTACATTTCTTTCCCAATGTTCCTTCTTATTCTGCCGTCTATGTGCTATTTTCTTGTTGTAGGGATATATTCTTTGAATATTACACCTATGTCAAGTTCTAGGCATGATTGTAGTAGATTAAATCTCATACTACATGGGTGTAGATATTTTATAATGATCTTCTAATGTCTGTCCAGTCTCATAAAGATCATGAGATCTGTTAAACGTCTGAACTTGTCACCTGTTCGTTGACTATTCTGATAGATCATTGTTTTATTCTTTGAATATTATTTCTCCTACACCGCTTAAGTCAACGTTGCCACAAGGTCTTTCCTGCTAAGGTGAAATATGGGACAGCCTAGAATGCGTGGCGCAATGCTCTGGCAAAGTCGTTGAAGCTGAAGTCCCAACCCCCTTGACGCCTTGCAACGGAGTAGCTCATTAGCTAAGTGACCACTCATGCCGCCGTACTGAATGCACATGGTGGGCACAGCAATTGGGGGAGCGGGGTTAGGTGTGCAGTGATACATAGAGAAAGGGAAGTCGACTGTGGAATGGAAATAGAAAGAAAGAAGAAAAGCGAAAAGGAGAAATGGGGAGTGATAGCAGGGGGAGTGGAGTAGTGCAGTGCAGCACAGGGTCAGGTGGGGTGTGCCCTGACAACTCCAGAGCACTCAGGAGCATAACAATTTTTTGCTGATGTTGGCCAAGGGTTCCCAAGTAAGGTCACCAAAGTCCCCATCGGACATGGAACCATAAGGACTTATCGTCATCCCACTGATGGTCAACCATTTCTTTTACCTGGTATTCCTGTTCTGGGTCGTTGTCAGAGACCAGATTTGAGACGAGGGAGAGTCTCCGTAGCGGAGGGCTTTGGCCTCAGCGACTTCTGCCAAGAGCACTGTGCCTAGTGACACATCTGTGCCCTAACTTACTGACTGGCAATCAGAACCGAAGGGGGGTAACTCTAGTTGATTTTATTACTGGAGTGTAACCTATGTACAAGTGGGATATATATAAGGTTACAGCGAAGATGGGTCCGCAATTGGCGGAGCCGAATGGAGCGGAGCTAATGGGGTTAAACATTAGCCAACTGAATATTACTGACGAGTCGGGTCGCAGGGTTAGCGGAAAGGCAGGCAATAACCCAGAAACGGAAAGGAGGGATAGGCCCGAAGGTGGGCTCTGCAGGGCAGGTGAGTGTATTGCCCAGCGGAGGTGGGAGTGCATTAGCGGACGTCGGAGCTGTCCGGAAGTCTTCGGGGCTCCGTACTTAGGGAGGCGTAGGTAATAAATTGAAATGAGGGGGTGGTGACCATCGAGGGGTACCGAGAGGATTGCGGAATACAGGAGCTCCGAGGTTAGTGAGGAAGGAGCAGGGTTAGACCGGAGGGATCGGAGGGACCGGAAGTCGATGGCTGGGGATGGATATGACAGTCGTTGCAAGTGGGCTAGGAATCTAACCCCCTAAATGCGAGCAAATCCATGAGGAGGAAGTCTACTGTGTCCTGAGACTGTCCTGGGTTTGGTCTGGGCACTAACAAAAACAAAATATTCACAAAAACTCTTAAGAATCACATACCCCTGGTCCACCTTGGACAATCATCAGGGGTTCCTTATAATACTCGAGGCTCAGAAATCTTCTCTTAGTTGGATCTCTTAGCGCTACAGTTTCTTTGTAGTCAAAAGGGAGTTCTCATTCCTATGTGTACAGGACTTATAAACTGTCAGGGATGGTACAGGAGAGGCAGGGGTAGCAGCGTAGCCCCCCGGCACTATCGGCCTGGGCGGCAGCAGAGTGACGGGAATGGATGGCAAGCGGCCCTCACTCAGGCTTGCATCCCTATCTGGCTGCTTAGGCTGAAGCAGTAGTGAGAAGAAGGCTACTTCTTCGGTTCTGCTTCAGCTTGGTTTATATACAGGCAGGAATGGGTCACATGGGGGTGCCATGTCAGCCCAGACAGAGCTGGGCTATCGTGGGTGGCTCTGCAGGCAATCCCAAGTGTTAGAGGAAAGAAGTACAAGTGAGGATGTGTGGCATATCTGGCAGCGTGGTACCCACGTGGAGTACTTGGTGTCAGACACATCTGTGCTACACAGGTAAGAGGAGAGGTTGTCCATATAAAGAAAGAAAGGAAAGAAGAAAGGGGGAGAAGGAAAGAGGAGTGACAGGAGGGTGCAGCATGGCACGGAGTGGCACTGTAAGGTGTCAGAGTCCGCGCGTCTGTTCGCAGCGTAAGAGTATCCCCAGGAAACTAGTCAATATCAAAGCTGGGGGGCTAGCCCAGCTGGCATAGTAGCCTTATGTACATGAGTTCTGCTAACTCACGAGAGCGCAGTTACATTGGGAAGATGGTAACTAATAGAAACACGACATCAAATAGGAAGATAGAAGATGCGGGAAATGAGGGAATATCGGGTAAGGGGTGACGCGATAGCGAATATAGCACAATGAGTTATATCTGCGTTCTAACTACATAATTATCTCATGCAATCTTGGCTAACAATTACCTCATTGATATCGCTTAGAGTAAAGGGGGGCCGGATAACCAGGCGTCCCCTGACATAAGGCCAGTTGGGGTGCTGGCCTGGGTTGACTCCTGTTATGGGGATGGGGGAAATTCCCCATTCCTCGATCCGTTCTTATAGTGGGATGACGAGGGTCGTGTCTAGTCTGTACCATAACGGGATGTGTAATCGATGAGTGATCCCAGTCTTGCCTGGGAGCGGACGATCGAATTCCCATTGATCGCGATTGGTGATGTAGTGAGCCATTAAGGGATTGATGATAGGTAGTCGGAGATACCAGGACAGACGGGTCAGCCACGGATACTTGGCGCTCCTCAATGGAGCGTACCGTGTACGAGGTCGCGACTTGTGAGATGGGTGAGGTCTTCGTATAGTTGCTAGTGGGTACTTGGCATTTGCAGTGCGAATGTGCCGGTAGCGGGTTGATATCATAGGCATGTAATGAGGATTGACTAATAGGGCCTTCGGTGACTTGGCGTTCCCAAAGGGAACGTACCGATGGCGGGGAAGTATGATGACTTGCGAAGGAAGTAACAGACGGTGGATGGGCGGCTACTTGGCGTTCGCGTAGCGAACGTGCCGGCATCATGGGTAAGCGGGCCTCAAAGTATTCACGATCTCCATGATCGTGATGGGAAGTCGTGTGTCGAGTAGTGGGGGGAGAGCGTAGTGAGGAGGACCCATAGGGTACAGATTCCATAGGATGTAATACATGTTGAGAGTCTTCGACTCGCGACGTCGAGTTCTCACGGCGAGGGCCGTTAGAGGACTCGATATAACCAGACATATAAGACATATTGAGAGCTTTACAATCACATGGGTTCAGTTGAGTCACAGGGAGGGTTGTTACAGAAGACGGTACACAAGACAGTTGTAGAGCAGTTGTTAGTTAGCGGGAACCGCCTTCGGCGGTTTCCGTACAAGACGCATGACTATCTACAAATGGTAAGGTCGCGGGAAATCCCGCGAAACACAAATAACCTCGGCCAGCACCAAAACCCCAGTTGGGGAAAGCTTTGCACGAGGGGGGGGAAAGGAGTAGAACAGGTAAGGAGGATGGGATATTGGGATAGAGGACGAAAGGGAGAAAGAGGGGAGGAACGATAATGAGGAGAAGTCTTTGACCATGTGACGGATATGGTCGTTGGAGACTCCGTATCCGTAACAACTCCTCAGTCCTCAGAATGTCAAGATCTAAGCTGTATGGAGCTTATGATTTGACATCAGGTTGAGGGTAAAGAGTGAAGAACCCTTTACCCAAGCCCAAGCCATACATATGTAAATACAGTTGTTTACATTGTATACAAAGAATAAAGAACAAATAAAGTAAGTGCGCAAAGTGTGCACCACCACTCCACCACCCATCCCTTACAGGCATGGAGTGGCATGCCCTGACATAAACATATGGAATGGTAACAAAGTGGAAAAACAAATGAGAAGAAAATATAAAACAAAGATTGTTGTCAAAGAAACTGCATGAATAGTTATGTATGGCCGATAAGTCCAACGGCTGATGCAGAAGTTCAATAAAAAGAAAATAGGAGAGAAAAGTGGGCCATATCCACTAATAATTGCCATCCTCCACCAATTTCCTTCATCACACCACACTCATCCATCTCCTCCTACCTGTAGCATCCCTTCCCAACTCCATTCGATCCCCCTGGTCCGAAGGTTTCTGTCAATACCAAATTTGTCCCAAATGGTTGAGATTTGACCAAGTGGTGGGCATGAGAATCGCGAAATTAGCCTGTGCACAGGGTTAAACTGTCAGGGGATGGCCAGCTATCTGGCCCCCCTTTACTCTAAGCAATATCAATGATGTAACCATTAGCCAAGATTGTGTGAGATATTTACGTAGTTAGAATGCAGGTACTATTCATTGCACTATTATCGCTATCATATCACCCCTTACCCATTATTGCCCTTCCATCTGCATCATCTATTTTCCTATCTGATGTCATACTTCTATTGGTTACCATGTATTCCCAATGTAGCTGCACTCTCATGAGTTAGTGGAGCTCATGTATATAAGGCTCTTATGCCAGCTAGGCTAGCTCCCTAGCTTTGATATTGTCAGAAAAAGTTCCTAGGTCAATTTAATCCATGTTTGCATGTTTTGTGATTTTTCTGAAAATTTCCAGGCACTCCAGAGTGCATTTTGATAGTTTGTTTACTTCGGAATGGCTTGTGATTTCCATTTTGGGCTGAAAACCAGTTTCATGATCTCCCAAAGTACGGATCTCAGCTCTGCCACATGGGACTTTCAGCACCACCACCCTCACATGTCTTTTGACATTGTGCAGAACCTTGTGGTAAGATAAGAAATTGTCACCACCATTGCTCCACAATGGCTGGGTCGATCTGGATGAAACTTGGGGAACCCATATTTATTGTTTTTCTCTATTTTTTGAGCCCTTGCTCGTCTCTCAGTGACCAGTAGTGCCAAGTGTAGTTTTTGGGCTGGACCAATTCAGTACTAGCGCCTTATTGTCAGGGCACATACCCTGACTTAGCCTGGACCCGGACCCGCGTCCGGACCCGCTCCACTTCCCGTGCACTTCCTGCACTGCACGCTCCGTGTGCCACATGATCTGACCCCGGATCCCACCTCATGTGACTTCCGGGTATCCCCGGAAGTTTTCGCCATATTGGGGCCACTGTGGGAAAGTGAGAAGTTAACCTTCTTCTCACTTTCTTACCCACAGTAGGCAAGTGTATCTACTTGCCCCTTTGTTTATATCACTTTCTTACCCACAGTAGCTCTTTGCCTTGAGACTAGGCTGTTACGGGTTGGGCTGTGGGCTATAGAGAGAGGGGTCATGGGGACCCAGGGTCCGTCCCCTGACACTTATGTGGAATTGTATTCCATAGAAAATGAAATAAAATGCGTTAATGCTCCATGAGCATTGACAGTTGGTCCTCACATATGGGGAATCCATAAGGAACGTGTAGTGGAAAATATTCTGGTAGTGAAGGGTATAGTAGGTTATCCCACCTACATCATTGCCAAAGTCATAAAATACTTTGACAGTGCACCCAGGGAATAACACAGAGTCATTTGGCTCATGAGGTGCAAGCCATGAGACATGGAACTTTGCAGATGTTTCTTTGCATCAACACTGGGGGTGTCAGGGCACACACCCTGACTAGCCCAGACCCGGACCTGCATGTGTGCTCCACCCTGCATGCTCTGCACACCGCATGCTCTGGGCCCAGTTCCTATTCCTCATGTGACTTCTGGGTATCCCTGGAAGTTTTGCTGATATTGGGGCCACTGTGGGAAGATGAGAAGTTAGCTTCCTTCTCATCTTCTTACCCACAGTAGTAGGTTGTGCCCTGGATAGGGCTGGTTACACCATAGGGCTGTGGACCATAGGGGAGGGTCATGGGGACCCAGGAGTCGTCCCCTGACAGGGGGAAGCCTGAGGATGTAGTTTGATGAGTCCTCAAATACCTCCAGTATTTCGTAAGGGCCAATATAAGTTGGCAACAACTTGTGTGCCCTCCCCTTGGGAAGGTTCAGATCTTTTGTGGAAAGATATGTGTAATCCCCCTTGTTTGGGGGAATCAGGGTGCCAATGTCAGTTCACCTGAACAGCCTGCTCTACATGACTCTTTATAATCACGTTGTGAGCAGCCTGTATGTTGTCGAGGGCCTGCTGGGCAAAGGATTTTACCCCCAGTAATTCAGATGACGGCAGAGACATGGTCATCTGTGGGAGGTACCCCTATACTAGCTCAAACAGGGTGAATCCCATTGATTTATTTGCACTTGAGTTCAGCACAAATTCTACCATGGGTATATGCATGGCCCAATCTCATTGATCAGGTTGGATGAATGACTGAAGGATCTGGACCACCATCTGGATCGCATGTTCCACTTGGCCATCCCCTTGAGGATGGAATGCAGTGGTCAATTTGAGTTTGACACCCATCAGTCAGTGCAACTCAGTCCAAAACTGGGATGTAAACTTTGTGTCTTGGTCTGACATGATTGATGTCAGCATGCCATGCCAGCACACAACATGTTGCAAGAACAAATGTGCCAGGTCAATTGTTTTGACCTGGGTCATAACAGGCACCAGGTGGACCTGGCACATAAGATGGCACAAAACTACCCAAAGGTAGTTATAATTCAGGCTTGTTGGGAATGGACCAATGAAGTCCATGGTGATTGACTCCCAAGGCTTCTCAGGGATCAGGAGCTGGTGTAGCAATCCCGGATATCTGAGTTTGCTTTTCTTGGTTGTCTGGCATGTCCCACAGGGCATGCAGAATTTCTCGATGTCCTTTGACATTGAGGACCACCAGTAGTGTTTGTGTACATACTTGAGCATCTTTTTGGTGCTTGTTAGATCGGGTGGATTTGGATGACTCCAGAATGGAATCGGAGACTTAGCGTGGAAGGACCTCAGCCTCAGTGACTCATGTGGAGTGCTGTGCCATTGCTGGTTGTCCTGGGGGTCCCTAATTTCGGATCTAGCAGAGGGGAAGTCTCTTAGGAGGGAATCAAGTCGATTTTGGACTGAGGTTACAATTTACTAGGTACATTGTATATAAGGAGGGGTCCGGAATCAAAAGGAACAAGGGTTGGATGAAAGGAGACAAAGGGAGCTGGAAGGAGGAACAACACTGAGGGTCAAGGGTTTGACTCAATGGTGTTTCCCAAAGGAGGAGTGAAGGGCCAAGGCCCAAGGAGGAAGGAAGGAGGAAGGGAGTGGGGAATGGCTAGCTGACTGAATAGAAAGGAAGCAGCAGCCCAAATAGGAATGAGGGAGAATAGCAGAATTGAATGGAGCAATGCAATAGTTGCAAGGTCCGAAGTAAGTCTGGAAAGCCCAAACTCGGAAGTTAAACTCCGGGATATTGGCAAACATAATTAAATGGAATGAGCTAACCAATACAATGGGTATAAGCGGAGGTGGGGTGAAAGTCCGAGGTCGGAGCTAAGACCGGAGGTTCCAGAGATGGAGACACAAACAGGATTCCAGAGCGGAGGTCTGGAGTCGGGAGCATAGGTGTTGTGTGCTTGTCTGGAAGGTGTCGAGGTTGAGGTCAGACCCGGAATGTTCTGGAGTCAGACTGAAGGTGGTGTTGGAGCTGGAGGTGGGATAACCTCTGGGGAGTCAGCAAGGAGAAGGTGATGGAAGGGAAGTGGGGCTCCAGAGTCAGTTTCGGAGTTTCAGGAGCCTGGAGCAGAGGTCGGGATTGTATGGATATGACAGTGCTGAGGTGACCAAGGATTCTGTGTGCATGCTCGATCGCAATGCCTGTAATTCTCTCCCCTTGATGAATGGATTCAGGGAGGATGAGACATGGTTTGCCTGAATCATTCAGATGAAAGATTAGGCCATTGACGATTGACTTGGGGAACTCCTCAGGTTTTGCAAGGATTCCTTTCCATGCAACATGCCTGGAGTAGCTGTCTTTCACACTCGGAATGAAAGCTTTGTCCTCAACATGAGGTTGTAGTTCCACCAGTGGTGGTAGTATATCTTTGAGGGAAAGCTCCCTCCTCCCTTGACGATCATCAGGGGGATTGAGCTCAGATGCCTTGAGATCCCATGGTTCCTGAACGTCTCCAATTGAGTGAGATGCAGCCAGCTGTATGCACTGCATCCTTAACGTGTGCAGGTGCAATAATTCTTGTGCCTCTTCAGCATGCACCAGGGGCAAATCATTGCCCTCTTTGTCAATCTGTATATCTGTGGATACATAGTCGTCATAGTGGACATCCTCATCTGATGAGGATTCATTGTATCACGATAGGGTGTCAGCCACTTTGTTTGTGTGGCCTTGTATGTTGTAGGGGTGGTGGTCACAGACACCCCAAAACCAGCTAAATATCAGGTCCTTCATGCAGGATAAAATGTTAGAAATCATACAGTGGAAAGTTGGCTAGGAATTAGGTGATGAGGTTATAGTATGCATGGTAGAAGGCATCAAGGCAATTCCAACACACATTACGCAAGGAGAATCGGTGAGGTATTCACAGAGATATGCAGATTCCAGTTGTGTATTGTGATGGATGTCACATGTTCGTTGCGCATGCATGGGAAATGGGGTGCACAGATGGTCCCTGGCATCCCTCAGGCTTCAAAAAAATGGGAATAAATATCCATTGTTCATGGTGTGGCTAGTCGGGAGGATGTGCCAATTTTGGGACCATGGAAACATGTGGTTGGAAAGTTAGGAAAAATGTGCCGGACATTCCCCACCTCAATGCTATCTCACTCAATTCTCCATCAAATTGGATGCGGTTTGTTGCGTTGGATAGCTGTAGTTTAGGCGAGCTGGTTGAGATAAAGGGAGCGCAGTTGTGTCGAGTGGTTTGGGCTGGAGATGCAGGTTGGGTTTTCTGCAGCCACTTTCTATTGTTTTATATTTTGTTGCTTGTGATATTGTGTTTCCTATTCTATTTTCTCTTGCGATGTGACCAGATGAGTCATATGGAACATGCTGGAAGCTCGCAGACGTGTTTGCAGGGTCGTTTGTATATACTATTGGCTAGTTACATTTTGATAAAGAGATTTCCCCTCCACTACATTTAGATCTGGTCACCAAGTGAAGTGTGCTGGAGGCATGGTCAAGTGCAGTAGTCTTGAGGGAGGCAAGGAAGCCTCACAGTGTCCTCAGGGAGATCCACACCAAGTTATAGTTATAGGACACCGAGTCCAGTTGAGTCTTTAGTTTAGTCTTGATTCTGTCCAGGAAGCCACTTGCTGGCCCCCTTTTTATTTCTCATCCTGCTGGGTGGGAGTAGGTGTGGTGTGAAGTAGTAGAGGTGGTTGTGGTGGTGATAGGTTGGTGCACCACTGTGCCACACATCCATTCCTATCTGGTCCCTGATACCCCTTTTGCTCTGCTACCCTGCTTGCAACGTACATGATGTCACAATTGAAACCGTGGAAGAAATTTTGCCAGCAAATGTGACATGGCACTGTGTGGTTCTTCTCTTTGAAGTATGTAAGTGCCTTGTGGTCAGTGACCACAGTGAATTTGCAACCACCAGTCAGCTCGTCAAGCCATTTGGTGAGCACTTCTAGAATGCCTAGAGCTCCAGTTCATAGGCAAAATATGCCCACTGAGTTGGGGTGAACTTCTTTGACATCAATGCAGCTGGGTTAGAGGTGTGCAATTCTTCACCCTGTGCAAGGATGGCCCCAACACCAGCTGGGCAGGCATCAGTGATGACCCAGACAGGAAATTTGTCTTGGTCTTCAGCAGTAACAAAATCTGGTATATCCCAGATTATAGGTTTCAAAATTGGCATCTTGCACATGATTGCTCTGATCTGCACGAAACACTTTTCATGTAGGGTGCTCCAGCAAAAGGGCATGTGGCTGGTGCATATGGATTGTAATGGGCCAGTGTAGGCACTGATGTTGGGTAAGAACTTCACTAGGTACTCTATGAGACCTAGGAACCGAAGAACTTCAGTGTGGTTCTCTTGCGTTCGCCAGTTCCTTATTTTGTCCAACTTATTGGAATCTGTGTGGATTCCGTTTGAGTCCACTTTTCACCCAAGTATGTTGAGTATGGGGGAGAATGGCTCAAATTTCCTTGGACTCACATAGAGTTTCTTGTCTTTTACATGAGTGTAGATCCACAAGAATTGTTCATTGTGCTGCTTCATGTCAGGGCATACCCTGCCTGACCCTGCACCACCCTGCCCTACTCTGCTCCCCCTGCCATCACTCCCCCTCCCCCTCTTCTTTACTCTTTCCTCTTTCTGTTCTATGGTTGACTTCCTCTTTCTCTATGTACCACCAGGGTGCTGTCAGGGCACACACCCTGACTAGCCTGGACCTGCTACACTTCCCACATGCACTTCCCATGTTACAGGAATGGGTTCTGGGGAACCCAACCTGAGCTGTTCTGCTCATGGATGGAGGTGGCTGCATAGCCATTGAAGGGAGAGCAGGAGGAGATATGAGGCTGTGTACCGGTAGTGTGGGTAGTTGGCACTCCTTGAGGGAGCAGCCCAGTGGTTGACTATCAGTTACTTGGCACTCAGGGGAGTGTACCAGTAGTGGGAATTGTTGGGACAAGCGGGTTAATTGACTAGTGCATGGTAATGAGTGACCATGGGAATTTGGGCCCATGGGTACGTGGCCAAGCATCCTGGGGTTGCCTGAGTCACTTCTCCCTCCCAAGAAGGGAGGAAGGGTTGTAGGACCTGGTAGGGTACTACAGGAAGGGTGGAGTGGGAGCTCAACCACCCAGTGTGGGGGTGGGAGCAGGAAGAGTGAGGTTTGGTGTCTGAGCACTCACTGGGTCGTTGAGGTTTCCTCATGGATTGTAAGAACATCAATGTAGACATCGATATGGACCAAGTCATATGTTACAGGGAAGGTTTACAGGTGGTGGCACACTGGGGTGACAGTTACAATCACTGGGTGATACTCTGAGATTGTATATTTGATAAAGAGAACATTTCCAGCATCTGCCTTACATGTCATATGACTTCTAACTATCTAATATAAAAGTCACAATGGTCAAGGGAAGTCCCTTGAAACTCAACAAATCCCCCAGCCAGCACCAAAACCCAGTGGGAAAGCTTGGCATGGGGTTTGGCAATGAAATAAAGGAGGAGGAAATGGAGGTGACCCTGGGTCCCCTTGCTTGCAGCCATGGACCATAAGATTCTAGTCCATTTCCATAACATCCCATGCTCCATGCTCCATGCACCACATGATCTGCCCCCGGATCCTGATATTGTGGCCACTGTGGGAAGATGAGAAGTTAGCTTCCTTCTCATCTCCTTACCCACAGTAGGTTGTGCCCTGGATAGGGCTGGTTACACATAGAGCTGTGGACCATAGGTGTGAGGCCCTGGCCCATGTCTATATTCTACCCACAACATCAATTGATGTTGTGTTGTCTGATAATTATGTCATGATGCTAATTTAGCGTTGCAGAAGCTTCTCTATTTATTTGTGCCAAGAATGCATTAGAATGTATATAAACCCTTGGGGTAGCTGTAAAAGGCGGATCAGCCTTTACTTCTACCCCATTAATATACAGCCCATCAAAGTGTATACTTAGATGGACCAACTGAGGCCTGAGGTGAATGGGGGAATGGAACATACCATCCCCAAAACAAGTAAGATCCCTTTCACTTTTTACACTATATTTTCTTTTCCATTCTCAGCACCACATTACCGGTGCCAAAACCCCATTTGGCAACGCGCGCATTGTTGGCCCCTGACAACACGTGACTTCGATCAAGTTCTCATGTGAACTTGTTGAATGACTCGACACATCCTCTTGATGTCGTGGAGATACAACACCAGGAGCACGTCTAACGCTCCTGCCAACACGGCCAGCCCCTCCACTGGCTGTAGGGTGGAAGATGACACCACCTCAAGTGATGGTGGTGATCTGGGCCTGCAAGGGCCCAGCGACGTGTCTCACCTATATGAGGGATGTTGACCAAGTCACAACGTCTGAAGCCCTCGTAGCTGAGACTCTCGCAGCATACGTCCCAATGTGCGTGTCGCATCCTCCATCCCCAACCCACTCCCTCGCATCTGAAATGGTGCGAGTACTAAGAAATCGCGTTGACCAAGTTGACGACGACATCACTGACTTGAGGGGCAATGTCCATAACATGAATACCCAAATCTCTGGGAATAGCGATAACATTGCTCGTTTAGATCGTAACATCATTAAGGTGGAAGAAAGACTAAACAAGAAATTAAACGAAATTCTCCTCATGCTCTCTCGACATGATGAGCCAAAGCCACCTGCAGCAACGGTGGAAAATCCACCTGCAAACCCACCAACCAATGGGGTTCCCATCGTCGTCTCTGAGCAGACAAAAAACCCGCTGTTGAGGTGCAGGTGCCCCAAGAGGTCCCTGTAGTCCCCATTAATCAAATGCGTCAACCAATCATTGGGGTCCCAGTACCTGAAGGGATCCCCACTGCCACTGCCATCGTCACAGAGGCGGAAAGTTCATGCCCATCCATCGAAGTACAAAAACCCAATAAATGATTTGTTCTCATCTTTAATAGAACTAAGCCACCTACCCTGTTAACAGCGCCAATAACCACTGACACCAAGGAAAAAGGTAGGGAGATTGACCCAGGACAACTGGCTGGATTGTCAACTGTGGGGGAGAGTGGAACTTCTCCACTCCATTTCAGGCCAGGCTTCGTGCCTGCACCGTTCATTCTGTCGTTGCAACCCACGAACAGTGGGGTGAAAATACCATGTGCTGATGCTACTCAAAACGTAATTTCCCTCCTGACCATGGGAGAAAGAAAACAGTGCCAATGAAGGCCACTGTGGAGACAATACAGGAGGAGGATGGTGACATGGAAGTCATCAGTATTCCGTACAATTATCACACACAGAAAAAATGCCTGATCTACATCCAGGATCGTGTAGATGACATTGGTGGACAGCCCGCCAAGGTCAGACCAATCTTTGCTGAGCGTAGTCTCAGCAAATCCACTTTCAACTTTAACGCCCATCTGGATACAGATGCGGCATTCATATACAACATGGGTCATGGGGCAAATGGTGAAAACCCCAATAGACTGTCCCATGGCACAGCACTCAGATGGGTGCTGGATAATTACCACCGTTTCTCACAACTGCCTGCTGTCAGGGCTCGGCCTCGGACTCGGAGGCTCCCTGACCTCAACCCCCATCTGGCCTGTCCTCACACTATGCAGGGCATGGGATGTATAGTAAAAGAAAGGGAATATATACACTTGCCTATGCAGGGCATGAGATGAGAAGAAGGGTAAAGGTCTCATCTCCCCGCATTGTCATATCCATACAATCCCGACCTCCGCTCCGGGCTCCTGGAACTCCGAACTCCGACTTCCGGAGCCCTACTTCCCTTCCATCACTTTCTCCTTGCCGACTCCCAAGAGGTTATCCCACCTCCGGCTCGGACACCACCTTCGGTCCGACTCCGGAACATTCCGGGTCCGACCCCAACCTCGACACCTTCCAGACGAGTACGCAAAACCTATGCTCCCGACTCCGGACCTCCGCTCCGGTATCCCATTCACATCTCGTCTCCGGAACCTCCGGTCTTAGTTCCGACCTCGGACTTTGACCCCACCTCCGCTTATACCCATTGTATTGGTTAGCTCTTTCCATTTAATTACCTTTGCCAATATTCCGGAGTTTAACCTCCGAGTTCGGACTTTCCGGACTTACTTCGGACCTTGCAACTATTGCATTGTCCTATTCAACTCCGCTATTCTCCCTCATTCCTATTTGGGCTGCTGCTTCCTTCCTATTCAGTCAGCTAGCCATTCCCCACTCCCAACCTCCTTCCTTCCTCCTTGGGCCTTGGCCCTTCATTCCTCCTTTGAGAAACACCATTGAGTCAAACCCTTGACCCTCGGTGTTGTTCCTCTTTCCATCTCCCTTTGTCTCCTTTCGTCCTACCCTCGCTCCTTTTGATTCCGGACCCCTCTTTATATACAATGTACATAGTAACTTGTAACCTCAGTCCGAAATCGACTGGAATTCCCCCCCAAGAGACTTTCCCTCTGCTAGATCCGAAATTAGGGACCCCCAGGACAACCAGCAATGGCACAGCGCTCCGCCTGAGTCGCTGAGGCCAAGGTCCTTCCATGATAAGTCTCCGATTCCATTCCGGAGTCATCCGAGTCCGCAAGTTCTAACACGCATGGTTGCTATATACAGGAATGGGTCACATGCCCACAACTATACAGCTCCTAGAGTTGTGTAGTTGGGGGTCGGCAAATGAAGGGAGAGGTCCGAGAAAATAAAAATAGCACGTGATTTTAAAATATGGCCACTGGCGCCCACCTGAAAGCCACTCCATTTAACCACACAACTTCTACTAAGTGTTATATAATTATTGCCCGATAATAATATTAAGATGCATATGTGGTATGGGAACTTACTTTGAAACAAGTTTATACATAACTACAGTATGTTGGAAATTCACAACCCTCATGCATCAGTGGGATTCTCAAAAATCTGACTGACCAAAACCTGCATTCACCCCCATAGAGCAATTAGGCCAAGTTTGAAGCAAATTGAAGTAGCAGAAAGGTACATTCCACTGCTCTGAAGCTGAGATGGATATGAGCCCTAACTCTGTGCAATGTATGTCTATACTCATGTAAAGACTGCACGTAAAAATATCCAAATGTCGCTATGATACTCCCTGGAAGTTTGGGGCTGTCACATGCAGTAATCACAGAGCTATGGGGATATGCAACAAAATACATGCTCATGCACAGGGAATATCTTTTGAACTAAGCCGAATTTTAAAAATCTGAGTGACCAAATATTAGGCACATAACACATCTACCGGCATGCCAAAATTCGAGCAGAATGGAGGGGGTTGAAGGTACATTTGGGACTCACCTTTCCCAAAATGCACGATAGGTGCAAATAGGGATCACGTGTCAGGGTTTCACTGACCCTGCGCTTACCCAACTTGACTTTGACATCTAGTTCTCTAGTTCTCTTATTAGAATATCAACATTATTTACATCAAGGAATTGGTGGGTGTCGTGTGGCAAATGCTTTGGGGTGTTATGAGGCACTTTGGCACTTTTGTCCAACTCAAAACTCCATTGTCCGACGATGTTGCCACACAGTGATGTCGCATATATAAGGGAGCAATTTTTTTTGGGACTTTCCCCTCAGATCTCTAGTCAGAGTCTGAGGTGAGAACAATACCTTTTATTTTATATGTTATAACTCATGTATTACTCATGTCGCAGACTTACACGACTTAGGTACATATAATATATAGATCTCTAGTCAGAGTCAGAGATTACATGACTTAGTCTTATCATTTCTAATATCTTTTGCTGCTTTGGGTAGGCTTACATCGGGCTATCCAAGAAAGCAGCCAAACAGCAACTTGACACTCATCAGTACCTTCATCCTGATAATAAGGAAATACCGAAGGCTGGCATCTTTATATTGAAGGTCTGAAGAAAGTGCTTACATGAATAGCCAGCAAGTACTCAGCTCCAGCAACTGCATGGATGGAGATCGAGAGTGATTGTGCTTGATTACACACGGCTCAAAGACCCATTTATGTAGTCATTTTTGCATGTAGATAACCGACAATCAACATTTTGTTCTTGTTCCCCGAGTTTTAACATAGTTTGCAACCTAAAGATGAGGTCTTGGGAGAGGGAGGACAGCATGGCCATGATCGAGCCAAGTTTCGCTTATGTAAGCATCACAAGGTCACAACCTTGTTGCCAACCCCCAGTGTAGTGTGACCCGGAGGGAACATCCAGGTGGCAGTGCCCAGTAAGTGTGGGAATGTTCTGGGCAAGTTGCTCGCCCAGAACTGTGGCTGTGGCCCATGGGAACATTCTGGGCGAGCTGCTCGCTCAGAAAGTTCCCATGCTATCCCATGCACGCGGATACACAACACAGAAAGGCAACAACAAGGCCCCCAATTCGACGAAGTCCATCTGGACTGCTTGATTCATGGATTAGGGGGACCTGCATTCAACCTTGGAATAAGACTCCAAGACAAAACTCTCCTCAGAGGAGACAAGGGCATGTTCCTCGAAGTTCTCAACATATTGATGAGAACTTTCATTAAAGCCTCTGCCACGTTGAACGTGACAAAGAAGTACTGCAACATCAAATACGAAGCAGAAAAAGGCCTAAAACAGTTCTACCTAGAATTGTCTAAAGCAGCGTCCCAGATGGTGATGCCACCAGACCAGGCATCCTTCAACGCCAGGTTCCTAAACTACATTCCCCTCGAATGGAAGAGGGAAATGATCGCTCATGATAGAATCAGAGCAGACTTCTCCTCAAATGAGGAGATGTTAAAAGCAATATCTCATGTAGATGAGATAATCGACAGGCTGAAGATGTCCTCAGCCTACAAATCAGGATACTATACACAAGCAACTACCATGGCAACCACGAGCCATGGTAGAGCCCTGTCAGGGACAGCTCCGAAAGCAGCGAGGTCCCTGCACACGGGACTCGGTGGGACAAGTAGCGGCTGTGTGTAGCGGCGATCCTGTCGCAGGGTGAGCATCCCCGACCACTTAGTCTGAAGTGGGAAGTTGTGATTATCATTAAAGGGGAAAGCTATGGTACTTACCTGAAGTGGGAAGTTGAGAAGAAGGCTGCTTCTTCTGTTCCCACCCCAGGCACTATTATATACATGCGGCTAGGGTCACGTGGAGGAAGCCACATCATCTCTGCACACAGCTGCACCTCCCTGGGTGTCTCTGTGGAAGATCCCGGAGGTGGCTGCTCAGTAGGCGGGAGTGTGCACAGCATGTGCGGCGATCGGGGAGGCATGGTTAGGTATGTAGTGGTACATAGAGAAAGGGAAATCGACCGTAGAATAGAAATAGAAATAGAGATAGAGAGGAAGGGGAAAGTGGAGGAGGAGAGATGGGGAGTGATAGCGGGGTAGTGCGGTACGGCATGGGGTGCGGCACAGGGTCGGGCAGGCGTGCCCTGACAAGCCCTCCCATCAGGAAAGAAGGCTCTTCAGGAAGAGCTGAAACCCAGATGGAAAGAGGATGCATCCTCGAAAAACTCGAGGAAAACCGACCAAAAGTCAGTTCCAATTTGCGGCAAATGCGGCAAAATAGGGCAAATGAAAGATTGCCCAAGACACAATGCAATGAGCAATGAAAAACCAAGGTGCATAGCCACCATGGAGATCGTGACCACAACAGAAGAAGAGTTGGAAGACTCATCATACGAGAAACCAGAGAACAACTCTGGTAACTCCAGAGCATCAAGCTTCGAAGTAGAGGAACCTTTGCATCCTCATGAAGCGAGGAATTCCAGTAGTTCTGTGAACCACTGCCAGAACGATTCCATGTCATTCTCCCCTGACCATTTCTTGTCAGGGAATGCTGGCCCATTTTTTAGGGCTTCAGGCTTCACTCCTTCTGGGTAGGGACTGAGTATTCTCACTTTGGCCATTCTTATGGCCTTTTCGTACCATTTCTCCAGGTACTCCTCTTGCTCCCCTGCCTTCGCGGGGTCGCTATCCAATGGAGATCTCTCCTTTGGGGGGGTTTTCGCTGGGGGAAATCTTCCTCGCAGCGTTTCTTTGGTTTCAGGCGAATTTGCCTGAAGTTGTATTTGGATTCTCTCATTGTTTTGAGAGAGTGTGTTTGAGTTACCTCTCTGTTTGAGAGGTCCATTGTAAGTGGACGTTTGGCCGAACCTTTGGTATGTGCCAATTCTCCTCCTAATCTCTGAACAATGCCTTCTTTTGGCATCATCTTCTCCTATCCTTGGGAGAAGGATCTCCTTAGCGTCTCTGTCGAGTCACTGATGATACTCCAGTGTGCTTTCACTGGTGGTTCTTTTTGTGAATTTTTCACGAGTTCTATTTATGTCCTGGCCCGTGGTCCAGGGGTGTTTATTTGTTTCCTCACTTTTTGTGAGAAGTTTATCTCCTTCAGCAAGTCTGTCTGTTCGCTGATTTTTTCAGTCAATGCATCGATTGTGTTGGCCATTCTTTCTAGAGTTATCTCTATACGAGCCGTACTATTGTGGTTTGTTTCCTCGATCTTTTTTTGGATCGAGTTTATTGTGTTTATTATGCGTGATTCCTGGTTTTCCAGGAGGAAGTTTGGTTGGGCAAGCAGTGACTCTCCCCAGTTGACATTGCCGCTTCTGGGGTTCCAGAAGGGGTTCTTGGAGTGAACACTCCATGCTCGCTTTGTTTAGGCAAGGCTGTTGCGGAGGGTGCTTCCCTTTCATAGAGGGGTCTGTTCGCTGGTTTTTCCTTACTTTTCCATAAGGCTTCCTCAGTGAACTCCCTCATTTCAGTTCGCCTCCTCTTCATTATCTCGGAGACCTCCTCTGAGGTTGGTGACCTTGCCTTGTCTGGCATGGCATGGGGGAGTGTAAACAGCAGAAGTTCTTTTGGAGCTTCCACACTCTGGGAGATCCTGCTCTCAGGACATTTTTTCGTGCCTTCTCGGGCTTTCAGCCTGAGAAGAAGTTGGTCTTCGCTTTCCGTCCTCCATTCGGACGGAACCTGGAACATGTCCAGTAGTTTTTCGGATAGCCGACGCAGGGGTTCTTCCCTTTGTTTCCCTTTGTCTGCCTTTGGGGCTTGACTTGGGGACATGAGGGAGGACTCCAGGGGATAGTTGGGCCCTGGAGTTTCCTGCACTCTATCCGATCAGCTTTTTGGGCTGATCATTCAGCACTTACACGTTTATCGTGCAAGTCAATCACCTTGTGAGGAGGTGAAGGATCTTCCCCAGCTTGGGTTAGATCAGTATATCGTGGAGTTCTAGGGGTATTAGGCCCTGCACTTACTCCATGTACGTTTCTAAAACCTTCAGGGGCCAGCCCTGAGGTGGTTGCCAATGCCGGATTGTGTTGATCCTCATTGTTGTCTGACGATGGCTGTTGATTTGAATCTCCCCTGATGGGAGATTGGGGTTTCTTAATAAATTGCTCATTTCTTTTTAGTGTCGCTGCAGATGCAACCTTGCCCTTGCGGGCGTGTTTAGGTGCCATTGGCGCTACCGAGTCAGATGTTAAGTTTGATTAGTTTTTGTGGGTTGTGTTGTAAAACACACCTCATACACTTAAAAAAGTGTGAGGTCTCAGGGTAGCTCAGCACACAGAGCCATAAGCGATACAAGTGTGTGTATTTTACAGTAGTGTGTAAGCAGTTACCCGGAGGTTCCCACTTACCCATGTGACTATATGTATCTAATTACATGTGGCTTGGGGTTCAGGGCTATTGCCCTGACAGTTGTATAGTTAGATAGACATAAAAGGGCGAGGATTACCTGAGTGCAATGCTCGACCCTGTTTGACATCGCACTCTAGACACCACGCTCTAGTCTTCCTCCCACTGATTTACAGGTTATCAGCCCAGTACAACTCTACCCCAGCACTGCGCAAAGCCTACCACCCGGCACCGCTGAACTGTTGTCTGACATGACTGCCCAGTTCTGACTCGCCACACTTCTGTTCTGGTTGTAACACCGAAGAACCATGACTACCACCCTGCTTAAAGATTCTGCCATTGACAAGGCTGTTCTTACCATCCCCAAACTAAAAGGACGAGATGACTGCATCCTGTGGTCTGGGAACCTCAAAATAGCCATGGACCACACCTGGGACTTCATCAAAGGCAGCAACACCACAGCTCCTGATGCATCCAAAGTAACTGAACACCAAGATTGGGTAATTGGGGATCAGAATGCTCATCGAAGGATCTGGCTCTCACTTAATGAATCAATCCCACGCAATGCCTTTCCACACAGGAAAAGCTCCGCTGCTGTCCTGTTCAAGGCCCTCAAGGATGAATATGAGGACTCTGGATCCACAGCAGAATTCTATGCCAGACAGAGCTATGACAACACTAAGCTCAGCAACTACAACTCAGTTTCAGAATACCTGACAGCCCTTATCAATTTTGCCTACCTGGTCAACAAGGAAGTGACTGACAATGAGGACCGCATTGGAAATCGTTCAATCGCCATGCACCTCATCCATACACTCCCACCCTGCATGTGTACACTACAAACAATGCTCCTCAATACTCCTCTTCCAAAGGGTGTGAAGTGGAACTTGGATGATCTAAAGAGAAGGGTACAAGCTGATGAACGTTGTGCATGTGCAGCGGGAGAGAACCTGGGGACCAAATCCGACTCACTCCAAACCCCAAAGGCACTTGCTGCTGAGGGGGAACGACCTAAAGGGAAGAGGAAGGACCCAAATGACCCCATCTGGCTCTCCCAGCAGACTTGCTGGAAGTGTGGACAGACAGGCCACATTCATTCTAAATGTACTGCAACGCAAGAAGAAAAGGATGTGTACCAGGAAAGAAAGCTGCAGAACAAAATGGCAGTGCCAACGTTACTACCGTCAGTACTGTCAGTACCACACCAGCAGGCGTCGAGATGGCCATGTGCACCACCGCATTGGGGAATGAACCTCCCACTGCCAGACCTAAGAACAGTGTTAGCTCCATGTGTGCTGAATACATCACTGACACTGCCCTGGTAGCAGATGAACCCATGGATACTGTCATATCCATCCCTGGCCATCGACTTCCGGTCCCTCCGATCCCTCCGGTCTACCTCCGCTCCTTCTCCACTAACCTCGGAGCCCCCGTATTCTGCAAACCCCTCGGTACCCCTCGATGGTCACCACCCCCTCCTTTCAATTTATTACCTATGCCTCCCTAAGTACGGAGCCCCGAAGACTTCTGGACAGCTCCGATGTCCGCTAGCGCACTCCCACCTGCCCTGCAGAGTCCACCTTCGGGCCTATCCCTCCTTTCCATTTCTGGGTTATCGCCTGCCTTTCCGTTAACCCCATAACCCGACTCGTCGGTAATATTCAGCCGGCTAATGTTTAACCTCATTAGTGTCAGGGCACACCCGCCTGACCCGGGCCCACCCGGGCCCACCCGGCCACACCACACCCGCTCCCCGCTGTCTATCCCCCTCCCCCCTCCTTCCTCCCTCTCCTCCCCCCTCTTTTCCCTTTTCTTTCCCCTTTCTTTATTTCATTCTTCTCATCCTCCTCTTCCTGTTTATTTCTTTCTATCTACACGGACCACCTTCCCTTGTATCGATGTACTATTGACCCGTCCGGCCCACACACCCCGGATGGCTTCCCGCTGTGCCCAGCACGTGCGCATGTAGCGGACGCTCTCGGGATCCCCCACGGGGACACCCGGATGCCTGCGGCTGCCTCCGAGGATGACGTGGCACCTGTCATGTGACTCAAGCCGCATGTACATAAATGTACCTGAAGTGGGAACCGAAGAAGTAACCTTCTTCTCACATTCTCCACTTCAGGTAAGTAGTATAGTTTTCCTCTTTAATAATAATAACACATTCTCCACTTCAGTCTGAGTGGCTAGGGACCACTGTCCCGGATCGGGCCCACCAGTACGCATGCCCGCTCCACACCCCGCGACGGCCTCAGTGCCGGGCATTACCCCCGGGCCCTCTCGACCCCGGACGCGTCCCTGACAATTAGCTCCGCTCCGCCAATTGCAGACCCGTCTTCGCTGTAACTATATATATTTCCAACTTGTACATAGGTTACACTTCAGTAATAAAATCGACTAGAGTTTACCCTCTTCAGTTCTGGTTGCCAGTTAGTAAGTTAGGGCATGGACGTGTTACTTGGCACAGCACTCTTGGCATAAGTCACTGAGGCTGAAGCCCTCCACCATGGAGACTTTCCTTCGTCTCAATCTGGTCTCTGACAGATACCGTAAAAGTGTGGATTGTGGATTCTGGCTGCAGCAACCATTTCTGCCCAAACAGGACGGAATTTCTTGATTACACACCTTTCACTACCCCGCAACACATCTGGCTTGGCAATGCCAGTACAATCCCCTCACTTGGACAGGGAACAGTCTTGATCTTCTGCACCGCAAACGGAAAGATTGTGCTTCGCAAAGTCTTGGAAGTACAGTACATGCCTGAACTGGCTTATGGTCTTCTCTCCTGCCGGGTCTTGATCTGCTGTGGAATACAAGTAACCTTTGATGAGGGAACCAACACCTGCAAAATCTCGAAATCCGGAACCTTAATTGCCGAGTTGCTAACAGAGTTGGGGCCATTGTTCTACCTGAACCAACCACAGTTGTCATTTCCAAGGCCCCTCAGCTAGATAATGGACCAGCCGCAATGACCACTGCACCTTCTTTTGACCTCTTGCACAAGCGACTGGCCCACCCGGGGAAGGAATCACTTCACACCATGATCAAGGAAGGGGCTGTGCTCGGTGTCGATGGAACCCGGAATGAGTCTGAAGACTTTGATTGCAAAGCCTGCATCAGGGGGAAAATGGTGAGGGGTTCTTTCACAAAGGGCTATGACATTGCAACCACACGCTTTGGCCAAGTACACTCGGATATCTGTGGCCCGATGGAAGTCCTATCGCTTGGGAAGAAACAGTATTTTTGCATGCTGGTTGATGACAGGACGAACTTTACCTGGTTTTATCCCTGTGCGCTAAAGTCAGACTTCACCCCTTGGTTTGCCAAGATGGACACCTTCTTTGTGAACCAGTTTGGGACACATGTCAAAATTCTGAGGACCGACCGGGGGGGAGAATATGTAAACAGAGCTCTGGAGAAGTATTGCGCAGAGAAAGGAATCGGTGTGGAATTGATGGTCCCTCACCCGATTTTCTCTGGGCAGATGCCCTCGCAACTGCTACCTATGCAATCAACCACATGGTGGATAGTCGCTCTGATAGAATCACCCCTTTTGAACGACTCTATGGAAAGAAACCCAATGTCTCTCACATGAGGGTTTGGTATGCCGATGTTTTCATCCATAGACCAAAAGATCTAGGAGCGCTAAAGCTGGGGGAGCACAGAAATGTCAGGGGACAAACCCGGGTCCCCATGACCCCTCTCTCTATAACCCAGAGCCTGACCTGTAACAGCCCATCTCAGGGCACAATGCTGCTGTGGGTAAGAAAGTGAGAAGAAGGTTAACTTCTCACTTTCCCACAGTGGCCCAATATGGCGAAAACTTCCGGGGATACCCAGAAGTCACATGAAGGTAGGATCCGGGGACCGGAGCATGCAGCACATGGAGCGTGTGCAGATGTGGGAAGCGCAGTGGGTGGATGTGGGATCGGATGTGGGTCCGGGTCCGGGCTAGTCAGGGTGTGTGCCCTGACAGGAAAATTGGTGAAGTTTTTGGGCTACCCTGAAGGCTGTAGTGGGTACAGGACGTATGACCCGATCACTCACAAAGTTGAGGTTGTATGTGCGCCAATTTTCCGGGAGGAAGCAAAGGCAGCAGCACGCATGTTCTTTGAATCTGTCAGAGACCAGGTTGAGATGAAGGAGTGTCTCCATGGTGGAGGGCTTTGGCCTCAGCGACTTATGCCAGGAGCGCTGTGCCAAGTAACACGTCCATGCCCTAACTTACTAAACTGGCAACCAGAACTGAAGGGGGGTAAACTCTAGTCGATTTTATTACTGAGGTGTAACCTATGTACAAGTTGAGTAAATATAGTTACAATGAGGGCGGGGCCGCAAATGGCGGAGCCGAGCTGAGCGGAGCTAACAGGGTTAGACATTAGCTGATTGAATATTACCGATGAGTTGGGTTACGGGTTTAACGGAATGGTAGGCATTAACTCAGAAACGGAAAGGAGGAATGGCCCAAACATGGGCTTGCAGGGCAAGCGAGTGTATTGCCCAGCGGAGGCAGGAGTGCGCTAGCGGACATCGGAGCTGTCTGGAAACCTTCAGGGCTCCATACTTAGGGAGGCGTAGGTGATAAATTGAAAGGAGGGGGTGGTGACCATCGAGGGGTACCGAGGGGATTGCGGAATACGGGAGCTCCGAGGTTAGTGAAGAAGGAGCGGAGGTAGACCAGAGGGATCGGAGGGAGTCGAAGTTGATGGCCGGGGATGGATATGACAGAATCGGCACAGAGTGACTTGGTGTCAGGGCAATAGCCCCGAACCCCGAGTCACATGTAAACTAGATACATATAGTCACGTGGACAAGCGGGAACCTCCGGGGAACCGCTTACACACCACCGTGAAATACACCATCTTGTATCACTTATGGCCTTGTGTGCTGAGCAACCCTAAGACCTCACACTTTTTTAAGTGCATGAGGTGTGTTTTACAACACAACCCACAACTACACAATCTCAACATCTGATTCGGAAGCGCTTATGGCGCCTAAACACGCCCGCAAGGGCAAGGTCACATCTGCAGCGACATTAAAAAGAAACGAGCGGTTTATTAAGAAACCGCAATCTCCCATCATGGGAGATTCAAACCAAAAGCCGTTGTCAGACGACGACGAGGATCAACGCGATCCGGAATTAGCAACCACTTCAGGGCTGGTCCCTGAAGGCTTTAGAAACTTATGTGGAGTAAGTGCGGGGCAAAATACCCCCAGAACTCCACAACAAACTGATCTAACCCAAGCTGGGGAAGATCCCTTACCTCCTCACAAGGTGATCAACTTGCGCGAAAAACGCATAAGCGCCCAACGATCAGCCCAAAAAGCTGATCGGATAGAGCCGCAGGAAACCCCAGGGCCCCACTATCCCCTGGAGTTCCCCATCACGTCCCCAAGTCAAGCCCCAAAGGCAGACAAAGGGAAACAAAGGGAAGAACCCCCGCATCGGCTATCCGAAAAACTACTGGACTTGTTCCAGGTTCCGTCCGAATGGAGGACGGAAAGTGAAGA
Organism: Cantharellus anzutake; assembly: GCF_015039405.1. Classification (NCBI taxonomy): domain Eukaryota; kingdom Fungi; phylum Basidiomycota; class Agaricomycetes; order Cantharellales; family Hydnaceae; genus Cantharellus; species Cantharellus anzutake. Next base: position 103,780 of record NW_024067166.1, read on the forward strand.
TCAACTTCTTCTCAGGCTGAAAGCCCGAGAAGGCGCGAAAATACGCCCTGAGAGCAGGATCTCTCAGAGCACGGAAGCTCCAAAAGAACCTCCGCTGTTTACACTCCCACGCACCATGCCAGACAAGGCAAGGTCGCCAACTTCGGAGGAGGTCTCCGAGATAATGAAGAGGAGGCGAACTGAAATGAGGGAGTTCGCTGAGGAAGCCTTACGTAAAAATAAGGAGAAACCAGCGAACAGACCCCTCTATGAAAGGGAAGCACCCTCCGCAACGGCCTCGCCAAAACAAAGCGAGCGTGGAGTGTTCACTCCAAGAACCCATTTTGGAACCCCCAGAAGCGGAAATGTCAACTGGGGAGAGTCACTGCTTGCCCAACCAAACTTCCTCCTGGAAAACCAGGAATTGCGCATAATAAACACGATAAACTCGATCCAGAAAAAGATCGAGGAAACGAACCATAATAGCACGGCTCGTCTAGAGATAACTCTAGAAAGAATGGCCAACGCAATCGATGCATTGACAGAAAAAATCAGCGAACAAACAGATTTGCTGAAGGAAATAAACTCCTCACAAAAAAGTGAGGAAACAAATAAACACCCCTGGACCACGGTCCAGGACATAAATAGAACTCGTGAAAAATTCACGAAAAGAACCACCAGTGAAAGCACACTGGAATATCACCAGCGACTCGACAGAGACGCTAAGGAGATCCTTCTCCCAAGGATAGGAGAAGACGATGCCGAAAGAAGGCATCATTCAGAGATTAGGAGGAGAATTGGCACGTACCAAAGGTTCGGCCAAACATCCAATTATGACGGACCTCTCAAACAGAGAGGTAACTCATTCACACCCTCTCAAAACAATGAGAGAATACAAATACAACTTCAGGCAAATTCGCCTGAAACCAAAGAAACGCTGCGAGGAAGACTTCCCCCAGCGAAAACCCCCCAAAGGAGAGATCTCCATTGGATAGCGACCCTGCGAAGGCAGGGGAGCAAGAAGAGTACCTGGAGAAATGGTACGAAAAGGCCATAAGAATGGCCGAAGTGAGAATACTCACTCCCTACCCAGAAGGAGTGAAGCCAGAAGCCCTAAAGAATGGGCTGGCATTCCCTGACAAGAAATGGTCAGGGGAGAACGACATGGAATCGTTCTGGCAGTGGTTCACAGAACTACTGGGATTCCTCGCCTCGTGAGGATGCAAAGGTCCCCAATTCGACGAAGTCCACCTGGACTGCTTGATTCGTGGACTAGGGGGACCTGCGTTTGACCTCGGAATTAGACTCCGAGACGAAACTCTCCTCAGAGGAGACGAGGGCATGTTCCTCGAAGTTCTCAACATATTGATGAGAACCTTCATCAAAGCCTCCGCCGCGTTGAACGCGACAAAGAAATACCGCAACGTCAAATACGAAGCGGAAAAAGGCCTAAAACAGTTCTACTTAGAACTGTCAAAAGCAGCGTCCCAGATGGTGACGCCACCAGACCAGGCGTCCTTCAACGCCAGGTTCCTAAACTACATTCCCCTTGAATGGAAGAGGGAAATGATTGCTCATGATAGAATCAGAGCAGACTTCTCCTCAAACGAGGAGATGTTAAAAGCAATATCTCGTGTAGACGAGATAATTGATGGGCTGAAGATGTCTTCAGCCTACAAATCAGGTTACTATACCCGAACAACCACCACGGCAACAACAAGCCGCGGCAAAGCCCTCCCATCAGGAAAGAAAGCGGAAGAGCTGAAACCCAGATGGAAAGAGGATACATCCTCGAAAAACTCGAGGAAAACTGACCAAAAGTCAGTTCCAATTTGCGGCAAATGCGGCAAAATAGGGCAAATGAAAGATTGCCCAAGACACAATATAACGAGCGATGAAAAACCAAGGCATATAGCTGCCATGGAAATCACGAACTCAACAGATGAAGAGTCAAAAAGCTCATCAGATGAGAAACCGGAGAACAACTCTGGTAACTCCGAAGCATCAAGCTTCGAAGTAGAGGACCCATACGAAGGACCTCAATATTCACCCGACTCAGAGGGTGAGGAAGTCAACGTTGGGACCATAAGAATGGGCCCAATGTCAGTCATCGACCACGATGACATAAATTATAAAATCAAACTGGCTGTAGCACACCAGTTAGAAAACATGGCAGACAAAAAAGTCGCTGAAGCCTTGGTGGAAGCACCAAGAAAAGACGCCTTGGGGAAATACACCAAAGTACCCAAGGAAAACAAGGACAAAGGGAAGAAGGACCAAAAGTCCATCGAAACCCAGTCCCCTTTATTTGATGCGAAATTCCACATCTCAAAAGACGCGGGAAAATACCCCGTAAACAGACCGCTCTCAACAAAGAGAACGCTAACGGCTCACATAAAAATAGCAGGCATAAAAGCCTATGCGCTATTCGATAGTGGAGCCGAAACGGACGCTTTATCGCCGGACTTTGTCCACGCGGTCCACATCCCAATTCTTCAACTGGAGAACCCAGTCGTCCTTCAAATGGGGACGAAAGGAACAAGATCACAGATCCTGTTCGGAACCAACGTGGACGTTGAGATCAACGGCCACGTAGAAAAACACTACTTCGATGTAATTAACATCGACAGGTACGACGCCATCTTCGGTGCCCCCTGGTTAAACAAAAACCAGGTAAGCTTAGACTTCCGGTCCCACAAAGTGAGAACGGCGAACAAGGGCAACATAGACACCCTTGGAATAAGCGAAGACCATGTGACGAGATCACACGGAGGGAAAACTCGAGCAAGAGCCTGAGAACAACCAAAAAAGAAGCCTCCCTGACAGGGAGGCAGGATTGAAACACACCTCAGGGTAATCACAAGAAAATACCCTGAAGGTTGGCCCAATCCTAGTCCGGAAGGACTAGAACTTCCAGATGTACCACACCTGGAAGGTCTCTCCATGAACAACCCCGAGTTCGAAATACTCAGGGAGTGGTGGAGAGAAAAATTTGAAACCGTAATGGCGCCAGCGCCATTAGAAATGCCTCCCTTGAGGGAAGTGAACCATCGAATCCCGTTGAAGGATCCGAACAAGAAATTTCGGGAAAACACCCCGAGATGTCCCGCAGCACTGCAGGAAGCACTAGCGACCAAAATAGATCGCTATGTAAAAGCAGGATGGTGGTATCCCGCAAACAGCGAGCGAGCATGCCCGCTACTGTGCATCCGCAAAGCAGATGGATCTTTGCGCACGGTAATAGACGCGAGGAACCGTAACTCAAACACGATCCTCGACATCACTCCAATGCCAGACATGCGACTGATCCAGGAATCAGTCGCCAGAGCAACATACCGATCTAAGATCGATATGTCGGACGCGTACGAACAAATACGTGTGGATCCAGATGACATCCATAGGACGACATTCTCCACGCCCCACGGGACGTACAACTTGAACACGATGCAGCAAGGAGACTGCAACGCTCCCTGCACCTTCCAGCACACACTGACCTGGGAACTACGAGGAGAAGTAGGCAGACGCCTACACGTCTGGTTCGACGACATATTCACCAGCACAAGCTCGGTGGAAAACCACAATAAAGCACTATTGTGGTTATTCACTCGCCTAAAAGGGGCGAAATTCTACATAAGCCGGAAAAAATTCCAGCCATTTGCCCCAATCCTAGACATTCTAGGAAGCCGAGTGGACGAACAGGGCATCCACGCTCAAGCGGATAAAATGGAAAAAATCCGCAACTGGCGAGAGCCAGCAGACCACACAGGAGTCCTAAGATTCCTGGGAATGGTAGAATATCTATCGATATTCATGCCAAACATCAGCGGTTACACAGGACCACTGCAAACAATCTGCTCAAACAAGCAGACATTCAGGTGGACACCACTCCACCAGAAATGCTTTGACGAAATCAAACGTCTAGCATGTAGGGCTCCGATCCTGAAGCCCGTCCAGTGGAACCCACCGGAAAGCCTCTCAGAAGAAGAGAGGACCAAACTCCACGTCTGGGTCATAACAGACGCATGCCCAGCGGGCATGGGTGCATTAATTGGACAAGGCGAAAGGTGGCAGACTTGCCACCCGGCCGCATTTATGTCCAAAAAGTTCACCAACACACAACGTAGGTACTTCGCCTACGAGCTCGAGGCACTGGGTGTCCTCAAAGCACTCATGAGATGGCAAGACGACCTCATGGGAGGCCGTGAATTCACAGTAATCACGGACCACAAAGCTTTGGAATATTTCAAAGCGAAAAACCACAACTCAGGAAGACACCTGAGATGGCAAGCCTTTTTCGCAAGCTTCAATTGCGAAATAAAATATGTGGAAGGCCACAAAAACAAAGTGGCAGATGCACTCTCACGATACTACGACTCGTCAACGGACGAGGATCTGCATTTCGACGATTATGTGTCGGCGGACATCCACCTGGACAAAAATGCAGAAGATATCATTCCCGACAGAATCGAGGAATACGAAGAACTGCTACTAAGCAGTACCCTGAGTAAAAACTCAGAGAAAAAGAGACTCGCAGCGATACGTGCGAAAAACACCCTAGAGGAAGCTCTAGGGGGGAGCGATAACCTAGAGGAAACTCTAGGGGGGAGCGCCCAAAATCTGGAAGAAATCATAACTCCAGAAAAGAACCTTCGAAAACAATTCGAAGAAAAAGACCTCATTGAGGCAATAAAATCTGGATACTTGAAAAGCCAGACCCACTGGGAAATCCTAGAGAACCCGGGGAATTTCAAAAACTTCTCCGTAAAAGATGGGCTGATAACCCGACTTGGAGAAGGAGGAACGACCCAGATAGCAGTCCCGAAAGGAAACTACGAAAGGAAGTCCATTCGGGGAATAATCCTTGAGAGCATCCACGAAACACTTGGACATCTAGGATCCAAGAAAACAGTGGAAACCCTCCGTCGACACTTCTGGTGGAAGTCGATGAGAAAAGATACCCACAAGTTCTGCAGGTCTTGCGGAACTTGCCAAACAACCAAGAAAAGCACCAGGAGAAATCCCGGAATGCTTCACCCACTCCGACCCCTGAGACACCATGGTCATCAATAGCCATGGACTTCACAGGTCCATTCCCAACAAGCTTGGGATATGATTACCTCTGGGTAATCATCTGTAGGTTGACGTCCAACGTCCACCTAATTCCAATAAAAACAACAACGAACGCACTAGAACTAGCATTCGTATTTCTTCATGAAGTTGTAAGACTCCACGGTCTACCACACTCGATCATATCAGATCGAGACTCGAAATTCACGTCAAAATTTTGGCGCGAACTACACCGAATACTCGGCGTACAGTTGAAATTCACAACTGCATTCCACCTGCAAGGCGACGGCCAAGCGGAAAGAATGATACAAAAAGTAGTACAAATACTACGCACGATGGTTAGACCAGACCAACACGACTGGGCAGCGAAACTGTCGATGGCGGAATTCGTGATCAATGCGAGCTCGAACACATCGACAGGATTTGCCCCGTTCGAATTAATCTACGGCCATATGCCAAAGATGTGCCTAACAGCACCACTCTCGGACTACCCGGGAGTAAATGACTTTGCTCAAAAAGCGAAGGAAAACCTCATGGCAGCACACGACGCGATAATACATCATCGCGCTGCTCAAACAATCCAGGCGAATAAGAAAAGACGCCCGGACCCGCCTTTGAAAAAAGGCGAGCTCGCATACTTATCCACGGATAAGCTGAACCTACCCAAAGGCAGGGCAGGAAAACTAAAGCCCCTATACATAGGGCCTTATGAAATCCTGGAAACATTTCCAGAAACGTCCAACTACGTCCTCAAGTTGCCACCACAACTTGAACAACGCGGAATCCACCCAAGATTCCATGTATCCCGGCTAGCACCTCACGAGCCGAATGACCAGGAAACCTTCCCAAATAGGGAAGTAAACATATTCTACGATTTCGGGGAAGACCCTGATCACGAAGCAGTAGTTCGCGAAATCCTAAACCACGCATGGGTTCACAACGAACTCTGGTTTAAGGTTAAATGGGAACTAGGGGACACCACATGGGAACCCCTAGGAAATTGCGACGACCTCGTCCACCTGGACGAGTACCTCACCTTACAAAATGTAAGGGAACCAGAAAAACTCCCTATCAAAGAAGACAGGGAACTCTCGGCATCATTACGCCCCAAAAACGGAGGCGGAAGAAGTAAAGCCGAGGGACGATGGCCCACAGCCAAGAGCGTGGGAAAGTTCTGGGCAAGTAACTCGCCCGGACAGCCACACCATGTACTAGAAATCACATGGGCTAGGCAAGCAACTCGCCTAGACCACGTGAACCACAGGCTCACGTGCAAAAGAACACACAACCGCGGCGAATCCCACGCACGCAAGAACGAAGACCCCTCCCACCGCCACGAGTAACATAACGATGAGATGTCGTTCTCTGGGGGAGGCAACCCTCGGTTCGATCCAAACAAACCGCTGGATATCGAAATACGACAACCCAGGGAGCAAGGCTCCCCGGAACAACAACAACACCAGGCGCAGATAAGCGCCATGGATTACATGACGCACGCAGCACAAATGAGTGCTGCGAACCATCAACCATCTGCGTTGCCAACAGGCATCGCACACCCCCAGCCTCCCCAAAGAGGCTTCCAACCATACGCGGTGCAAACTGCACCGATGGCGCAACAAGCGCCATTCCAGGGGCAGCATTTGCTGCTGCAGCCCCAGGCATACTCCCCAGGGAACTTCCCTGGCCAGATCAACCCCTGGTTTAGCCAATTCGGCCCAGGTCCAACAATGCCCCAGCCAAATGCAGGCTGGGAATCAGCCATCGCGTCAGCGGTAGCTGCTCAG
>NW_024067167.1:0-109701 GCF_015039405.1 Cantharellus anzutake
GTGTCCATTTCATTACAGGGTGGTGTACATCGGTTCACCCGATTCCGGTACGCTGTAAGTTCGAACATAGGGACATCCATTTTTGGAGTGAAATACGCCGCAACTCAGGCCAGCTTTACTTCCCACGATCATGTTTTCAATTCACTAACTCCACTTCGGGATCACGCGTTGACTGCGAGCAACATGAGATCACACCACTATTCTATCTTTCCCCGATGCCAAAGCGACCTAGACTCGATGATGCATCAGAGGATGCTTTGGAGGAAGAAGTCCTCGATGCCATTTCCAACAATCAGTCCGCAGCAGTAGCCATCCTTAGTTTGACAAGAAAATACAATTTCGACTTGACTGCTTTGGTAGCCAGGTTAGACGGTGAGTTGTGCAACTGGAAGACATAGTCTCAAGTGCTCACATGAAACTCTCAGAACAATCGATCAACCTTAGCTTCTCGAACGTGAATTACGGTCAGATGGCACATAACGTCAATCTGGCCCCCTCCAAGGAGCTGGCAGACGCGCCGTCCTTCGAACTTTACCGGTCGCGGATCCCCACGACTCTCTTTCGGGACATTATTGCTGACATTAACAAAATGTTTTTTCATTATGGTCCTATGCATGCTCATGCGAACGAGGACGCCAGATCAAGATTCCTTTCACCGGTGATAGAGTAGTAGCCCCGTACCTAAACGGCCGCTGATGATACCATAGATCTTTGATTGCCTCGTGCCACTTTTTGGATTACACATACGCAACACGCCGGATGCGCTGCTAGAAAGAAGATGGGCGACCAAAGGGAGAGTTGAATACCAATTTATCATCTTTGGCAGTATTATTTCCATCCTTTTCGTCGAGTCCAAGGGGACTCCTACTGAGCGCTTCAACGCGATCGCACAGCTGATTGCCGAATGTGACGGTGAATCTTTCTTCGACGCCGACGGAAAAGCCATCTGATCGTCGCTGCAGCTGGCGATTTTGTTAATCAGCATAACAAATTACAGGTCCCTATCTATGGCATCTTGTATGACGGGGATGCATTCGAATTCTTCATGTTCTCTCGCAACACCGAATCTCCCGGTCAACCTTCATTCTTCTGTGGCTTACTCAAAACCCCGGTTGGGTCGAAAGACAGAATGTCATTGGAAGCACTTGATGGGAGAGCTAGTGCCCTATGTTTCATGAGGGACCTTCGTCTCATTTGCGAAATCATCTTTGATCTTCTCCTCAAGTCATATATCGAATGTTTGACACTGCACTACAATATTTCATCAAAATCGGGATCGAAGCGGTCCAGCTTGGACGGTTGGGATGCAGCCATCAAGAACGCCAAGGGGACTCTTGACATGTGTCGGCAAGCAGATCAACATCGCGCAGCAAGCGAGTGGGAAGCATGCAGAGCGAAAGTGGAGAGTGGCATGCAGATGCCAGAGGCAAGGTGAGTGTAAAAATCCCCCCCTGATGCATCAGCTCACTCGGTTTTAGTGTAATTGCGGTACCAAGAGTCAGGCTGAATAACGTTCTCGATGAGTTCACGAAGTATGAAGCGATGGTCAAACAGTTTTAGAAGTACTTTACCTTGTTTGCAAGGTCACCTTCACATCTACAATTCGTGACTATTTTACTTTCCCATCCTTGTATGAAATCTCGAGCTACCGGTTTAAAATACACTTAGGTGGCGATGGGTAACGCTGAAGCAGCGACAGACGAGCAACAAAACCAAGTTACAAAGGCCAGGAAGGAGCTGAAAAGTGAAGCAGACCAAAAGGGCCTAGCGCCGAAGACGGGATTGTATCCGGACGCGAGGCAAAGAAATTGCGCGAGCACAAGTGGCACGGAGGCCGAAGCATCCAGCGGAACGCGCGCGAGAGAGAAAGATAAGACAGCGTACCAAAACAAGTTTAGGATGATTTAATCAGCTTTGGGAATAGCTTATATGATCATAAGAGAAACTGAACATATACGAATGGTCAGCATGTGAATTAAGAGCCAACAGCACGCGAGGTCAGAGCGCTTCGCAGGCATGCATGGGTCTAGCTTAGCGCTCATATTCCCTCGCGTCCGCCGCACACTTAATCCCATGCCTCCATTAAATCCCATTTACATAACCGATCGGTGAGCGTACAATTAGTAATACACAGAACAAGAGAATGTCAGAAGAATGGGGTTGGGCGTAAAATGAGAAGAGCGACGAGCAACATGATCGCGGTGGGCATTGGGGGTAGTGGGGTTTGGATATGATAGATTTGTACGTGAGTATAAGTGCAAGCATAAGTGGTGGCTTATTGCAGACGACACAAAAGCTGAGACGCTCTACCTGCCCTGCAAGACTTACCAGGCAAACGGCGGTGAGGGGCAAGGCCTCCATTTGAGCACAGGGTGGTTATAGAGCCCCAGCGGAAAATGTGTTTCAAATAAGGGGCACCACGCTCCTCAATGCCATAGAAAAGCGAAATGCAATCCAAATCGCATGCTGCTGCCGTGGCTGATCGCGTAAAACAAGAACATAAAACGAATCGACGGAACCTATCTTCATGCAGCAAATCTTAAATACAAGTGCGACCGTTGTGACGTCGTGCATGGAAATGACCGTCTGAGAAAGGCAGGATTCAGTCCACGATCAAGAGAACCAGGATAGATAAGTGCAAATAAGGATGGTGCCTGGACGCACTACCACCGGTATCCATGCGGCCCCGCAATTTCATCCGCATCACGCTCCTAGGTGAAACATGGGAGAGGATAGCTTAATCCATGTTACTGCCTGGAGGCTGATCCTCGTGTGTTTGGCATGTAGGGAGGCGGAGGCACTGAAATCGGCATTGGATATTGAGGGACAGGGGAATTGAGGGTTCTTCAGTGACTGGAGCAGAGCTGGGTGCGTGATACGCAGGATAATCGTAGGGAACGGAGTAGAGACTTGGCCCTTCAAGGCTTTCAGATGTTGCTGAGTAATCAGACTTAGAGTCTTCATTGTCTTGGCCATCTGTTGGTTCAAGAGGCTCCTTGGAAATCTCCTTGGGAGGCAGATAGGGTCCTGGATCAATCGCGGGATTCGCGACTCGATTGTATCTGAACATGGCTTTGGGCAAAATCCTTCGATACCAAGGAGTCGGAGGCTCGCGGTAAGAGGGGTAAGGATCTTCGCAGTCCTTCATTTCTTTATTCTTGGCCTTCTTGGCCCGCCGTTCCGCAAAATCTTTGATGAGGACCCAAACGACGATGATTAGAAGAAGTCCTACCAGGATCCAACGCAGTTAGTCTACATGAATGGTCCAACTTTTCATCATGAATACCTCCGATGGTTGCTCCGGCAATGATGCCGGCCAACTTCTGACCAGGGCATTGGATGAGTTGCATTCTGAGACGTGAAAGTAGGTCAGTTCCATTCATTGCACACTGAGTAGGTGACGATTACTCACTTCTCATTGTAACAATATGACGTGGAACTCGTATGATCGTATCCGCCACCTTTGGCCATGATGCAAGTTGGACGTGGCCAAGGTACTTGGCAGATCCGGCAGCAATGAAAGAGATTGAGGCGTTAATATCAGAGAAAAACGGGTCCTTATGTACGTTTGCGGTGGGTGATGTTGATTCGAACTATGAGATGAGGGTAGGGGTTGGGTTGGTTGATTTGCGCTGTAGTTTGCAGGGTGGATCATGAGAGATAGGCTCTCGCGGCAACGCCCACCACTCCAAATATATTTAGACTACTTACAGCGAAAAACGAAATATCGTAGAAAAGTGCAACAAGCGAAAACCCTGATTTGCTCAAATTGGAAGTTACCCTGATTCACGTGCTGCTGTTGCTCGATCATGTTGAAACGGGATGATATCGAAATTTGGGCTCACAAAGCCCCACAGAGGGGATGTAAGAGGGGGCTATGTACGTGCAGGGGCGCAGCTGAGGAGCGTGTGGAAGCGGATTGGCTGTATGCACTTTCCGAGCTAAATCCCTATAACTGATCAGAGTTGGACTGCAGCAATGGTGCCATGGTGGACCAGTGGTTATGTTTCCTATCTGGCTTGGGGCTCATTCTGAGTGGTGTTGGTTCGACTCGGTGTTGTGGAAAGTAGTTTCTTTTTTTTTTTTCCGCATCGAAAATGGTGATGAAGTATTCACCGACCATTACTACAAAATGCTTCTGGGAGTTTTTTTATAAGTATAGAACGGACTGGAAAAAACAAAAAAGCCTATGTAACCATCGACTTTGAACATGAAGAAAAAATCAACAAAAAATGAACCAACGGCGGATCGAACTGAGGAGCTACCTTGACCACAAACAACTGGACAAAGCACACATAGCACGTGGACCACAGCACCCAACTTGCAAACTGCCGAAAACAATTATTCTATCAATATCTAACTCAATGAACAAATGAATTCTATCAGCCCAATGCGACAAATGGCACGTGAGTCAGGAACAACCTTCCAATTTGAGTAAATCAGGGTTTTCGCTTGTTGCACTTTCTATGATATTTCGTTTTTCGCTGTAAAGATCGAGCGTTCCAGTCTCGGACAACAATGACGACAATCTCCTGGACCCATGGACAACGTGGTTCACCATTATTCGAATGTTAGAGGCTGAGCCGCTCCAGCAACATATCCCACATATTGCAGCGCATGCGCAGCATCCCACATTCATTCCGACATTCCCTGACATGTCCGTGCGCGCTTCATCCTTCTGATAGAGGCTGGTCACCTTCCTTAAGTACCTATTTGTTCATATGGCCACTATCTAGAATGTCATTTGGTTTCATCTTCAGTCCCTTCCGAGTATGCCGCCGAGCGCTATTCCCATATCGGGCCAGTCATAATATAGCGTTCAAGGGAAAATACCCTTACAGCGAAGTGCAAAAAAATCTGCCGGTTTCGATTTTGACGGAAGTGATCTGGGGTGGAGTCACCCGCTACCAAAACCAGGATTTGAATGGAAACCCCAATGGCACTGTAGAACTCCCCCTAAATGTGGCGCTTAGTGCCCAAACTCATTACCCCTGCATCAACAAACTGTGAACTCTGTCTAGCTAACATGGGAAAACATCTTGAGCGCAGCGCGAAGGACATCTTGGTGTCATTATCTTCAAGGATGACCCAACAAGAGATTGCTGAGGCCTCGGGAGTGTCCGAACGTACTGTTTGGAAGTTGCTCACTGCTCCATATGCACACCATCAGGATTGAGTTGAAACAAGAGGGCGACATCAAGCGCTTAATATCCATGCAGTGAATGTAAGTACAAAAATCGCGCCTAAATGGAACTTGTGGTGTATGATCTCAAGTTCCTTGACAGCCTCATCGAACAAAAGCCGGATTTGTACCTTGACGAATTACAGGCTGGGCTTAGAAATGAGCTTGGGATTGAAACAAGCACTTGGATGATTTCCAGAGCACTACATAGGTGCGGTCTCACCAGAAAGAAGGTTTATCTTCCGACTCCCAACTACTAGATCCAGAGGCCAGCAGCTGAGCGTGATGAACAGCTCCGAGCAGATTTCAGGAGGCATATGAGGGCGACTTACAATGCTAGTCAACTTGTTTTTGTGGATGAGACAGGGGTCAACCGTCATACATCATCACGTACATATGGCTGGGCCCCTTGTGGAGATAGGGCTCACCAACGTGATTTCTTTGTCCATGGCACTAAGTTTGTACTGAGCATTTAATTGGTAACCACAATATTCAATTTTTACTCTTCAGGTACTCCGTTCTTCCTGCCCTGTCAGTCAATGGAATCATTCATGTTGGGATCATCAGCTTTAGAAAGTGAAAGCATGAGTGAGATGGACTTGGACATACCAATGCTTTTGCCCAAAGGGCAAGGGCCTCATTTGTGACATGCAAATGGTGGAAATTAGCATCAGGATGGTGGTAACAGCATCGCCCACAACCATGGCAGAAGAGTCTCTTGTGAAGTTCATCATAAATTACTTGATGCATGGATGAAGTGTTGTCGACAGATGGGGTTTTGGCTCTACAGCGCTTCTTGATTGCCATAGGTTGAAGCTCTTTTTTGATGGCATCCTGGATAGACCCCAACACTTAAGACTCATGTGGGTAGCACAGTGGACCACAAACCTTATTAACAATTCGTAGTTTCTTTGATTTGTATGCACGAGATTGAATATCACACACATGAATAGCGTGAGTGAAATCATCCACATTGCGGATCTGAGTGAAGATGGATTCCTTCTCATCGGATAAACGATATCCAATCTGGTGCATGGAGAGGTCCACCTTCATCCTAATGAGAATTCCATTGAGAACCTCTTCTGGTGATTGGGACTTCGAGTCTGGAAAGTAGACGGTTTCATTCTGTTTCTTTGGATCCATCATGTTCAACATGAATTGATACTCAAATTCTGATCAGAAGTATCTCGGTGAGGTCCAAAGAAGTAATAAAACATTGGGACATACCTTTCATACCTTTCTCATTGGATTTCTCATTGTCTTTTCCTTTGACCTGCCTGTTCCCTGACTTAGCCCCTAAGACTTTGTCAGGTGAGTTTTGTCAGAGCCAAGCACAATTGCCAGTATGGTTGAATCGCTTAACCCCTTTTCTTCTAGTTTGCGCTGTGATTTAGATTCATTATGGTATGTCGCAAAGTTAAGTTTTGTGTAAGCGTCATACCTGTTCCTCATTCCAAATCCAACCAGAACTCAGCTCTGCATACACACAATTTGTTGACGGTGATCCATCCTCATTTGTCGCAAATAGTTCTTCTGGTTCATAATCCATGAGCTGGCCCTGCTGCAGCAACCTGAGTTTGGGGTGTACTAGGCAGAGTGTATACAGGTGCAGGATTGAGCACGGCAGTGGGTCCCCATTGACCCAGGTAGAGGGGAACATTGATCTGGGTGGACGGAGTGGGTGCAGACACAGGAGGTGGATTGGTAGTGGGCATGTTATGGGAATGGGGGGAAATCCCCATTCCATGATCCGTTCTTATAGTGGGATGATGAAGGTCATATCTAGTCTGTACCATAATGGGATATGTAATCGATGAGTGATCCCAGTCTTGCATGGGAGTGGATGATCGAATTCCCATCGATCATGATTGGTGATGTGGTGAGCTATTAAGGGATTGATGGTAGGTAGTCGGAGATGTCAGGACGGATGGGTCTGCCACGGGTACTTGGTGCTCCTCAACGGAGCATACCATGTGTGAGGTTGCAACTCGTGAGGTGGGTGAGAACTTCATATAAGTGCCATTGGGTACTTGGCGTTCACAGTGTGAATGTACCGGTAGCGGGTTGACATCATGAGCGTGCAATGAGGATTGACTAACAGGGCCTGCGGTGACTTGGCATTCCCAAAGGGAACATACCGTTGGTGGGGGAACATGATGACTGACGAAGGAGGGAACAGACAGTGGATGGGTGGCTACTTGGCATTTGCATAGCGAACGTGCTGGCATCACGGGAAAGTGGGCCTCAGAGTATTCACGATCTCCATGATCATGATGTGACGTCATATGTTGAGCACTGGGGGGAGAGTGGAGTGATGAGGTCCCATAGGGTACAGATTCCATAGGATGATACACATGTCGAGAGTCTTCGACTCGTGACCTCGAGTTCTCACAGCGAGGGCCGTTAGAGGACTCGACATAACCAGACTTATAAGACATGTTGTGAGTTGTACAATCACACAGGTTCAGTTGAGTCACAGGAAGGGTTGTTACAGAAGACGACACACAAGACAGTTGTAGAGCAGTTGTTAGTTAGCGGGAACCACCTTTGGCGGTTTCCGTACAAGATGCATGACTATCTACAAATGGTAAGGTTGCGGGAAATCCTGCAAAATACAAGTAACCTTGGCCAGCACCAAAACCCCAATGGGGAAAGCTTTGCACGAGGGGGGGGGAAGGGGTAGAATGAGTAGGAGGGTAGGGTATTGGGATAGAGGACGAAAGGGAGAAAGAGGGGGAGCAATAGAGAGGAGAAGTCTTTGACTATGCAACGGATATGGTCGTTGGAGACTCCGTATCCGTAACATCGCCCCCCAGTCTCCTAACGACCATGATGCGGTCCCTGAGGGGCATATCTCCGCGGGTTGTCTCTCCAGGGCAACCGGCTTCTCGAACGCTCGTGATAGGAATCCGGATGGAGGGAATCGTACTGAGCTCCACCGGAGGAGGAGGATGGGTGCGGATCCGATCCTGGGTACTGCACGGGTGGGGGGTAGGGCCGGCTCATAGAAGGAGGATGAACAGTCGTTGGAGGAGCTGCCAGGTTGACGACCAAGGTGGGCATGGCGGTGTTGGTGTTGCTGTCCACCACCCACGTAGGATTGACTGGCATCGCAAAGGTTGGCGTCCACGGAATTGACTGTGGCCCTCCGGCGCTATACAGTACCATACTAGAAGGGGAAGGATCGGGATTCGAGTCTCTCGGGTTGGAGCGGCTGTCCCTTCGAGCAATTGATTCCTGAGATGTAGGTCGAGAAGACCACCTTCTATCCACATCTCTGTCGTAGTCGGATTGACTAGGTTCAGGGCGATATGAGTCCATCCGAGTTCGACGGGTTTCGTTCCCCATTTGCCAACGAGCCTGTCCTGAATGACCTGAGACTGATCCTTCTCTTCGGCTGGGATACGGATGGGACCTTCTCTCTTCTCAAGGCAATTTCCTCCAGCGGTTATGGTTCGACAAACCCGAGGGAGAGGATGAGGCGGAAGAGTTGTCAGTGGAAAGGGTGGATGGGGTGTTGGTAGGATGAACGCTTGGTTGCGGCACCACCACATTCAGAGGGGGTAGGAAGACCAAACTCCCTGCACCTGGCCAGTTGGGAGATGGAGGTGGCATGGAAGCATCTCCTAGGTTCAAACCCAACGTTCCCGATGTCAGCTCGTCTGAGCCTTTGTCGAAAGGAGTCAGTGAATCTGGCTGTGCCAGTAGTCGCTCAGTGTCATCCATGACCACCTCTTGTGCCTCGGCACGAGTCATGAAGCGTCCGGTATCCGGGTAGTAGAATGTCCGGCTTAGACAATGTTTCTCCACCAACTTGAGGGTGGACGGGTCCTTGTTGGAAGGGGGTGGACCAGGCCACATGAGTCGGAATTCGTAGGCCTCCCTGTCTTCAGCACCAGGCAATGGCCCGGGTGCATCTTCCCATCTGGGCCAGTCGAGGAACCAAGGGACTTCAGTCCCTTGAGCCAACGGGAGTCGATAATTACAAGCAGCCTCGGCATGTCCACTCAGGTCCAGTTCTTCGAACAATCCATTCTTGATTACACGACATGGCAGCTGACAAGCTAGGTATACAGCGAACTCGGGTGAACTTGCTGTCAATCGATCATCAGTTGAACCTTCTTTGAGAAAAATTCCTTTCGGGGGTTCCAACCAGGATATCTTACATCCCTCTTGGACATCTACTTCCATCAGGTGTTCATGGATCCAGGTGTAATTGACGAAAGTGGTAAGGAGGGAAATGATCCGGAGTATGTAGGTGTATTGAGATATTATGGTAGGGGGGTGTTGCCAGGGAGCGAACTGGAAGGCAAAGATGTGACTGTCCAACTCGTGCTCGCCACCCGACTTGGACTTGACTTTGTATATTACTTCCCTCAATTTGTTAGGCAATCGCAATTTCGTGAGGGTCTCAGCCTTGAGCACGGCGGCCTTTGAAGACTCCCAGCGTTCCAGCAATGGGGTCAGAGATCGAGGTGGAATGTTCTGGTTCCCGTTTTCTCTCAGCACTTCGGCCTCGTTGAGGTGGTGATTGTCAGGTAGCAAGAGCCACAATCGATCCAGAGATCGAGCACCGGGTCTTACGTGGTGCAAAGCAACATATGAGAAGGTCGGGTCGAGGGGTCCCAGCTGCCCATTTAACCACATAGGGTCGGATGGGGCTCTCTTGAAGGGCTCGGACGATACTTCAGCTGCCTCGAGACCTGGGCAGTCCCATCTGTGTTCGTCTGTGATCGCAACAGAGTTACATGGGGTGGGCCTGCAGCTCATACTTGCCAGTCCGAGAGACATTGTCAGTTAGGTTCATTGATGGGATCGTGAGAGGAAAACGATGGAGATGGGAGGTGATTGAAGTGTATCCTGTTCACGTGCCATTAATCGACTTCGTGTGAATACCCGATCAGGAAGTGGGCGCTTATTCACATCTGCTCAGGCCTGCCTTCAATCTATACCTTCTGAGGATCTCAGGGGCGTTTTGGAGGTCTCTTTCGGTTGCCCAGGTGTCTTCTTGCACCCCATATCCTTTCCATCTCACTCTGTACAGGAGTTTCCCTTTCCGCTTCCTGTGCCCCACCACCTCTTCTACCTCAAACTCTTCCGAGGCTTTCATATCGTCCCTGGGGTTGGACAGTAACAGTCTTGAGACATCACCAGGTGAACGATAAGGCCTCAGGTGCGCTACAGTCACCATGTTATGCATAGGGTGTCAGGGGACGGACCCCGGGTCCCCATGACCCCTCTCTATAGTCCACAGTCTGGCCTGTAAACACAGCCCATCTCAGGGCATAGCTACTGTGGGTAAGAAAGTGTAATAGATAAAGGCAAGTAAGATACAACTTGCCTACTGTGGGTAAGAAAGTGAGAAGAAGGTTAACTTCTCACTTTCCCACAGTGGCCCGATATGGCGAAAACTTCCGGGGATACCCGGAAGTCACATGAGGTGGGATCCGGGGTCGGATCATGCAGCGTGCAGTGCAGGAAGTGCATGGGAAGTGGAGCGGGTCCGGACGCGGGTCCGGGTCCGGGCTAAGTCAGGGTATGTGCCCTGACATAGGGTAGGAGTCGGGAAGTTTTAATCAGTAGGCATTTTCGTTTATCACCTCCGTCACCTCAAATGGTCCAATGCATCTCTGCATTAGCTTCCTCCCTGTACCCTTTACTTCCAGGAGGTTGAGTTTATGAGGATCGATCAGTACCAAGTCTCCCACTTCGTACGTTACTCTCCTGTGTTTGGCATTGTGCGCTCTAACTTGATGCAGTTGTGCCAGATGGATCGCTTCTCGTGCCCATCTTCTGTGTACGTTCAATGCGTCTACTCTTTCCTCCGCTTTGACGTTGAGGGATTCCTTGGGAACTAGGAATGAGCTGGGCAGACGGGGTCGGAAACCCATCAGTAGCGTAGCAGGAGCTTCTCCCATAGTAGTGTGAGGACTATTATTGTATGCTAACATCAGAATGTCCAAAAATTCATGCCAGTCGTCCCTGTCCTTATTGACATAAGCTCGTAACATGACTTCCAATTGCTGGTTCATTATTTCCGTCTGTCCGTCTGTTTGTGGGTGTACAGCCGAAGACATCGCCAGCTTAGTGTTAAAGTGATGCACTAAGGATGATTCACACGAAGTCGATTAATGGCACGTGATCAGAATACACTTCGATCACCTTCCATCTCCATCGTTTTCCCTCTCGCGATCCCATCAACAAACCTAACTGACAATGTCTCTTGGACTGGCAAGTATGAGCTGCAGGCCCACCCCATGTAACTCTGTCGCGATCACGGACGAACACAGACGGGACTGCCCAGGTCTCAAAGCAGCCGAAGTGTCATCCGAGCCCTTCAAGAGAGCACCATCCGATCCTATGTGGTTAAACGGGCAGCTGGGACCTCTCGACCCTACTTTCTCGTACATCGCTCTGCACCACGTAAGACCCAGTGCTCGATCTCTGGATCGATTGTGGCTCTTACTACCGGAATATCACCACCTCAACGAGGCCGAAGTCCTGAGAGAAAACGGGAACCAGAATGTTCCGCCTCGAGCTCTGACCCCATTGCTGGAACGCTGGGAGTCTTCAAAGGCCGCCGCACTCAAGGCTGAGGCCCTCACAAAATTACAATTGCCTAACGAATTGAGGGAAGTAATATACAAAGTCGAGTCCAAGTCGGGCGGCAAGCACTAGTTGGATGGTCACATCTTTGCCTTCCAGTTCGCTCCCTGGCAACACCCCTTCACCATAATATCTCGATACACCTACATACTCCGGATCATTTCCCTCCTTACCGCTTTCATCAATTACACCCATATCCATGAACACCTGATGGAAGTAGAAGTCCAAGAGGGATGCAAGATATCCTGGTTGGAACCCCCGAAAGGAATTTTTCTCAAAGAAAGTTCGACTGATGATCGATTGATGGCAAATTCACCCGAGTTCGCTGTATACCTAGCTTGTCAGCTGCCATGTCGTGTAATCAAGAATGGATTGTTCAAAGAACTGGACCTGAGCGGACATGCCGAGGCTGCTTGTAATTATCGACTCCCGTTGGCTCAAGGGACTGAAGTTCCTTGGTTCCTCGACTGGCCCAGATGGGAAGATGCGCCCGAACCATTGCCTGGTGCTGAAGACAGGGAGGCCTACGAATTCCGACTCATGTGGCCTGGTCCACCCCCATCCAACAAGGACCCATCCACCCTCAAGTTGGTGGAGAAACGTCGTCTGAGCCGGACATTCTACTACCTGGATACCGGATGCTTCATGACTCGCGCCGAGGCACAAGAGGTGGTCATGGATGACACTGAGCAACTACTGGCACAGCCAGATTCACCGACTCCTTTCGACAAAGGCTCAGACGAGCTGACATCAGGAACGTTGGGTTTGAACCTAGGAGATGCTTCCATGCCGCCTCCATCTCCCAACTGGCCAGGTGCGGGGAGTTTGGTCTTCCTACCCCTCCGAATGTGGTGGTGCTGCAACCAAGCGTTCATCCTACCAACACCCCATCCACCCTTTCCACTGACAACTCTTCCGCCTCATCCTCTCCCTCAGGTTTGTCGAACCCTAACCGCTGGAGGAAATTGCCTCGAGAAGAGAGAAGGTCCCATCCGTATCCCGGCCGAAGAGAAGGATCAGTCTCGGGTCATTTGGGACAGGCTCGTTGGCAAATGGGGAATGAAACCTGTCAAACTCGGATGGACTCTTATCGCCCCGAACCTAGTCGATCCGACTACGACAGAGATGTGGATAGAAGGTGGTCTTCTCGACCTACATCTCGAGAATCGATTGCTCGAAGGGATAGCTGCCCTAACCCAAGAGACTCGAATCCCGATCCTCCCCCTTCTAGTATGGTACTGTATAGCGCCGGAGGGCCACAGTCAATTCCGCAGATGCCAACTTTCGCGATGCCGGTCAATCCTACGTGGGTGGTGGACAGCAACACCAACACCGCTGTGCCCGCCTTCGTCATCAACCTGGCAGCTCCTCCAACGACTGTTCATCCTCCTCCTATGAGCCGGCCCTACCCCCCGCCCGTGCAGTACCCAGGATCGGATCCGCACCCATCCTCCTCCGGTGGAGCTCAGTACAATTCCCTCCATCCGGATTCCTATCACGAGTGCTCGAGAAGCCAGTCGCCCTGGAGAGACGACCTGTGGAGATACGCCCCTCGGGGACCGCATCATGGTCGTTAGGAGACTGGGGGGTGATGTTACGGATATGGAGTCTCCAACGACCATATCCATTGCATGGTCAAAGACTTCTCCAATCTATCGTTCCTCCCCTCTTTCTCCCTTCCATCTTCTATCCCGATACCCTATCCTCCTTACCCGTTCTACCCCTTTCCCCCCCTCGTGCAAAGCTTTCCCCATTGGGGTTTTGGTGCTGGCTGAGGTTACTTGTGTTTTGCGGGATTTCCCGCAACCTTACCATTTGTAGATAGTCACACGTCTTGTACAGAAACCGCCAAAGGCGGTTCCCGCTAACTAACAACTGCTCTACAACTGTCTTGTGTACCGTCTTCTGTAACAACCCTCCCTGTGACTCAACTGAACCGTGTGATTGTACAACTCTCAATATGTCTTATAAGTCTGGTTATATCGAGTCCTCTAATGGCCCTCGCTGTGAGAACTCGAGGTTGCGAGTCGAAGACTCTCGACATGTGTATTGTCCTATGGAACCTGTACCCTATGGGTCCTCATCACTCCGCTCTCCCCCCAGTACTCGACATACGATGTCACATCACGATCATGGAGATCATGAATACTCTGAGGCCCACTTTCCCGTGATGCCGGCATGTTCGCTATGCGAACGCCAAGTCGCCACCCATCCACCATCTGTTCCCTCCTTCGTCAGTCATCATGTTTCCCCGCCAACGGTACGTTCCCTTTGGGAACGCCAAGTCACCGAAGGCCCTATTAGTCAGTCCTCATTGCACGCTTATGATATCAACCCGCTACTGGTACGTTCGCACTGCGAACGCCAAGTACCTGATGGCAACTATACGAAGTTCTCACCCATCTCACATGTTGCGACCTCGCACACGGTACGCTCCATTGAGGAGCGCCAAGTACCTGTGGTTGACCCATCTGTCCTGGCATCTCTGACTACCTACCATCAATCCCTTAATAGCTCACTACATCACCAATCACGATCAATGGGAATTCGATCGTCCGCTCCCAGGCAAGACTGGGATCACTCATCGATTACATATCCCGTTATGGTACAGACTAGACATGACCCTCATCATCCCACTATAAGAACGGATCGAGGAATGGGGAATTTCCCCCATCCCCATACCCGTAACAGGAGGGATTGCAGGGGCATGGGCGATGCAGCGCACCATTGCGCTACTGATGACGGGCTCCCCCCAGCTCACCATGGACAAGTTCAACACGGAACTCGATAGGCCACAGCCAGACAGAAGCTGGCCACCCTGCAGCAGGGCAGCGACTCCGTGGATAAAATCATTCAGGAGTTCGAGATCCTCGGACCCGCCTCATGGCTAGGGGACGTAGGGCTAGTGGATTGCTTTGAACAGGTGATCAACTCCCGCCTCCGCAAAAGCATTTACCGCCTCCGCCCCATGCCGACAACCTGGGTCGAGTGGAAATGCGAGGCCACCCTCCTTGACAACCAGTGGCGGCATTTCCAGGCAATGCAACCCCGCTTAGCCCCCACCAGACCCCCACTCCCTGCCACTCTCCCACAGCCACGCCCCTTACCAACTGCCACCGCGCCCCAGCCCCCCACGCCCCACCCTGCAGCAGGAGCGGGGCCACAACCCATGGACCTCGACCGCTTGAGGATTGACCAGAGGCGAAACGGGCTGTGTTACAATTGCAACGCACCAGGGCACATCGTGCGGGATTGCCCACAACCGAAAACCCGCTGAGCCAGATGGATGCACCCTGAAGACCTCAGAGCGCTCATGGAGGGGCTGAGGAGACAGCTGGTAGATGGACCAGAGGCGGAGGGAGAAGGGCAGGAAGCAGAGGCCCAAGAGGATTTTCAGGAAGGCGACCGGTGAGGGATGCGTCCCGGCTGCCTGCAGGCGATAGTGACAACTCGTGTAGATACCGTGAGGCACCTAAGTCGGCGCTGACGTCCAAATTCCACTGAGTCATCGCCAAGAAAAAGAGGAAAACCGTGTCCTCGAACAGAGAGATACCAAGCGCAGCGCCGGAGGTAGCGGTCCTGCCACCCGCCATCTACGTGCTGTCGAAGCGACCCCCCAGATCCCTTAACCTAGCCGTAAAGCTGACCACCTTGACCTCCCTCGCTACTGTCTCTGTATCAGCCCTCTTAGACTCGGGAGCCACCGGGAACTTTGTGAGCCCCGAGTTCGTCAGAAAACACAGGCTCGAGACAACCCCGCTCCCCCAACCCATCCCTGTCCGCAATGTCGATGGGACCCCAAACGAGAACAGGGCCATAACTGAGGAACTCGAGGCCCTTCTGACGTTCGGACGGCACACGGAGCGGGCCTGCTTTGCCATCGCAAACCTAGGGCAGCAGTCCCTCATCATAGGCCACTCATGGTTGCTGCACCACAACCCAGAGGTAGACTGGATGCGGCAAAAGGTCAGTATGTCTCGCTGCCCATCCTCCTGTTGGTCGACGTGAGGACACGCCGACCAGGACCCCGTAGTGGAACCAGGGGACGGGATTTACGCCGCTATCATCCCTCCGGGGTGGGGACACGAACTGAGAGCGACCACAACTCCATCTCAGCGGATGGCCCAGGAAGCCCGCGAACCGGAAGCAGAGCCCGCGTCGTTCGAGGCGCTGGTCCCAGAGCAGTACCAGGACTTCCGTTGACCAGCTGCCCCCACGGAAGCCCTGGGACCACGCAATAGACCTGGTGCCAGATGCCAAACTCCTGAGAGGGAGGACCTTCCCCCTGTCATGACCAGAGCAGAAGGAACTAGACGAGTTCCTGCACGAGAACCTGCGGAACGGGCGCATATGGGCATCCAAATCCCCGATGGGAGCCCCAGTCTTCTTTGTCAAGAAGAAGGACGGAACGTTGCGCCTGGTCCAGGATTACCGGAAGCTCAACAAGATCACGGTCAAAAACTTGTACCCCCTCCCACTCATTTCGGACGTCCTCGCACGCCTCCGAAACGCCAAGTACTTCTCGGTGCTAGATCTGCGCTGGGGATTTAACAATGTCTGTATCAAGGACGGCGACGAGTGGAAGGCAGCGTTTTCGACCAACCGCAGGCTATTCGAACCCACTGTCATGTTCTTTGGCCTGTGTAACTCTCCAGCGACCTTCCAAACGATGATGAACGACATCCTCCGGGACTTCATCGACCGGGAAGTCATCATCTGCTACATGGATGACATTCTGATCTTCACTGCCACCCTGGAAGAGCACTGGAGGGTTGTCTGAGAAGTCCTGGAGATGCTGCGGAAACGGAGACTCTTCTTGAAGCCGGAGAAGTGTAAGTTTGAGCGGAAACAGATCGAGTACCTCGGCCTCATCATCTCCGAAGGAAGCATCGCGATGGATCCCGTGAAAGTCCGTGGAGTTCTCGACTGGCCAACCCCAACCAAGGTCAAAGAAGTACAGTCCTTCTTGGGGTTTGTCAACTTTTACCGCCGGTTTATCAAAGACTTCTCCGAGACCGCCCACCCCCTCCACGCGCTGACTCATAAAACCAAAGCATGGGCCTGGGGACCAGACGAGGACCATGCTTTCTGCACCCTCAAAGATGCCGTCACCTCCGCCCCGGTCCTCACCTTCCCCACCGATACAGGTCGCTTCAAACTCGAGTGCGACGCCTCTAACTTCGCCACTGGAGCCGTACTATCCCAGCTCCAGACGGACAGAGAGTTCCACCCTGTAGCCTTCATGTCCAAGGGTTTCATGGATGTAGAGCGTAACTATGAAGTGTACGACAAGGAGATGCTCGCAATAGTGTGCGCCCTCGAGGAGTGGCAGCATTTCCTACAAGGAGTGGAGGAGAAAGTCGAGGTCTACACCGACCACCACAACTTAGGATATTTCCGCACCGTGCAATGGCTGAACCGGCGCCAAGCGCGGTGGTCCCTCTTCCTCTCCCAATTCCACTTCACCCTCATCCACCGCCCTGGGAAACTCATGGGAAAGCCGGACGCGCTCTCACGCCACGCGGACCACCCGAAAGGCAAGGACGACAATGACAGGCTGACCCTCCTCCAACCTGCTTGGTTTGAGGCCCGTGCAACGGAGGCGGTCTTGGTAGAGGGTGAGGAGATGACTATCCTCGAGAGGATTAGCAGGGCAAAAGACCTGGATGAAAAGGTGGTGAAGGCGATGCGGGAACTGGGAGAGGGCACGCTGAGGTCAGACGAGTGGGAGAAGCAAGGAGAGCTGGTTCTGTACAGAGGGAAGATATATGTCCTGAAAGACCCACAGCTCCGCCACGACCTAGTGCGGCTACACCATGACGCGCGGGCGATGGGACACCCAGGGCAGTGGAAAACCCTGGAACTCGTCTCCCGTGACTACTGGTGGCCACAGATGGCAGAGTATGTCGGGCAGTACGTCCGCAGGTGCGACACCTGCAACCGCGTCAAGTCCTTCCCCTCCCGCAAAGTGGGGAAGCTCATTCCGAACAAGATCCCTGCTCGCTGCTGGCAGGTGATTTCGGTGGACATGATTGGAGAGCTCCCCAAGTCAAAGGGCTACAATGCCGTCCTAGTCGTAGTGGATCGCCTATCCAAACGCATCCACGCAATCCCAACAGTGACAACGGTGGACTCAGCGGGGATCGCACGGCTTTTCCTTGAGCATGTCTGGAGGCACCATGGCCTCCCTGAAGAAATCCTCAGTGACAGAGGGAGCGCCTTCGTCTCATGATTCTCGAAGGAACTCGCAGACCTCCTCAGCATCAAGCTCACCCCCTCGACACCCTACCACCCCCAGACAGATGGGCAGACGGAAAGAGTAAACCAAGAGGTAGAAGCCTACCTCCGGGTATTTGTCAACCACCGCCAAGATGATTGGGCGGACTGGCTCCCGCTAGCGGAGTTCGCCTATAACAACCGTGTCCACTCCTCCACTCGCTGCACCCCTTTTGAGCTCGACACTGGCCAACACCCCAGGATGGGGACAGAGCCCACATGCACATCCGAGGTAGAAGCCGCCGATGCCTTCTCATCGAGGATGATGAAGATGCAGGAAGAGGCGAAAACAGCGCTAGAGCACGCGGCGGATGAGATGGCCCACTACTATGATCGGAACCGTGAGGCAGCCCCTACGTACCAAGAAGGCAACCGGGTCTGGCTCAGCACCCAGAACTACACAACTGACCACCTGACCAAGAAGCTAGACCACAAATGGACTGGCCCCTTCACAATCATTAAAGTCATCTCCCCCACCACCGTCAAACTCCGGCTCACCACCCGACAAAGAGGGATCCACCCAGTTGTATCCGTGACGAACATCAGACCGCACCGCCCCGACGAAATTGTGGAACGCCCCACTGAACCCTGCCCCAGCCCAGACCTCGTAGATGGAGAAGAGGAGTATGAGGTCGAGAAAATCCTAGACTCTAAGTGGCTACGCTGAAAACTCCAGTACCTGGTAAAGTACACAGGCTGGCCACACTCAGAAAACCAGTGGCTCACACGCGACCACCTGACCCACGCCTCCGACCTAGTGGAGGAGTTCCACCGAATGCACTCCCACACCCCAGGGAGAGAGAAGGAGAACCGCCCAGCCACTTCGAGGCGAAGCAGCTTAAGGGGGGGTGATGTCAGGGCACGCCTGCCTGACCCCACGCCGCACCCTGCACTGTACCGCACTACCCTGCTATCACTCCCCATCTCTCCTCCCCCACTTTCCCCTTTCTCTCTATCTCTATCTCTATTTCTATTCTACAGTCGATTTCCCTTTCTCTATGTACCACTACATACCTAACCCCACCCCCCCAATCGCCACATGTGCCGCGCACACTCCCACCTACTGAGCGGCCACCTCCGGGATCTTCCACAGAGACACCCAGGGAGGTGCAGCTGTGTGCAGAGATGACGTGGCTTCCTCCACATGACCCTAGCCGCATGTATATAATAGTGCCTGGGGTGGGAACAGAAGAAGCAGCCTTCTTCTCAACTTCCCACTTCAGTGGTCGGGGACGCTCACCCCGCGATGGGATCGCTGCTATGCACAGCTGCTACTCGTCCCACCGAGTCCTGTGCGCAGGGACCTCACCGCTTTCGGAGCTGTCCCTGACAGGAACCTGGTGGTCTGAGTCTGCCACTTGCCAGAATTCTCGTTCGGGTGGGCACATAGTATGCAGCTGGAACGCTGTCTGCATGTCTTCGGCTATCAACAGAGGGATGGTCATCCCTTTGAGTACGTAAGCTTCCACACCTCGCAACAGGACATGACCTCGTTGTGAGGGCAGGTATAAGTCAATCGTCGTGTAGCCTTGGCATTTAGCCTTCCCTGTTAGCTGAACCAAATTCAATTTCAATCCTTGCTTTATGCGGGTACCTTCTCCTTTAATACAGTCGTACAGGTCGGTCGATATTAGCGTGCAGGCTGCCCCAGAGTCAGCCAGCGCTTCTATCTTGATCCCATCTATTGCGTTGATGCGATAATGGACCTGACAAGCATCAGATCCTAAGGACTGCTGACCTGGGGGTCGCTCGAATATCTTACAGGCTTCATATATCTCACCCGGTGTAGGAATATAAAAGTTACAACACTAAAACAACCAGAAACCATCACAAAAAAATTGGATAAAAATCATACAACCTCCACGGACCAGAAATAAAAATAGGAATAAAATCATAACTCAACAAAATGAATTGAAATAAAATATCGGAAAAATAATGAAGAACAGAGTCGATGGATTGAGTATCTACGCGAACTTTCAAGTCTAGGGATTAAAAGATGGTTCAGAAAATGAAGAAAAACAGCAAATAAACTCACATGAAAACAAAAACAAGGTTTCCTGTATCAAATAAAATATTAGAAATTCGTGGTAACGTGGGAAAATAGTTTTACGAACGTATGAAACGAATGACAAAGAGAAATCGGAAGGAAATCAAGGCATTCATATAATGAAAAATGGTCGGGTACGAGGAAAAGATGAAAGAATTGGAAATATTTATATGAGGAAAATAGGGAAAAATATGAATCTTTGTCGGTCTTAAATAGTTGAAGTATAGGTCTGTGTACGAAAAGATTTCATGTTAAAATCTGAAGAATTGAGGGAGAAATGGATTTAACAAGATTAAAACACACTTGCAGAGAAAACTGGCTCAAACATCCTGAGTTTGTGGTTAAAACGGATGAGCTAGAAATGCGAAACTAAAGAGTTTAAGTCCAGGAACAAGGCATAATTTATCCAGAATTAATCGTAGGAAAATGGATGAGCTGATGCCAAAGCAATCTGGAGAACCTCAAAATTAAATCTTGAAAAATTCATATCTTCATAAATAATCCTCGTAGTTTACTGTTGTTTATACCGACGGAAAGCTACACTCTTAAGCTAACAAATAACCCCATGACATGTGACCTAGAATAAAGTGAGTAAACAAGGGTAAACAAGGTCATGATGGGTGTTAGGCAATGCAATTGGCTAATTCCCACACCAAAACTTCCAGAAAGTTCTAGAAGCAGAATGGGATGCTGATCGCTTACATAAGAGGATTGCTAAGCTCAATATAAGATTACTCAGCAATGTAAATAGTAAAGTGACATGTGAAAACAGAGCCCTTAGGAAAGGTATAAAAGACCGCATTTTCTGGTCTGACCCCTCTTCCTTCTTTACTCCTCTCCCCTATGTGCTCTGGCTCATAGGTCATAAGGCGTCCTAATAAAAATTAAGTTTTATTAGTATAAGTGTGCAGTTCAGATCACATCTGAGTAAAAGTGATCAACCCTCAGTAAAAAGTTAAGAAGAAGTTAAGAAATAGTGACGTTGAGTCAAGTCGGTTGGAGTCGCTCCGAGTTAAAAGTGACAAGACAGAGGTGAAACGACTGAAAATAGTAGGTCTATAGCGCGATTTTCGTGTGGAACAATCAGGTAGACAAGTGAATTGAACCCTGAGAATTTCATACACACACAAATAATCAGTAACACATACAAATATCAATACACAAAGCAACCAAAATGCTACAGTGGTTGAGTTAAAGTACCAATACTAACATATAAGTATCAGAAGAAAGAACAGCCTTTTATAGGATTTCTGTTCTCCTCCTTCACCGGGACCAGGGCGGCCCCAATGAGTCTCTTGTCAGGCAGGATCTCCTTCCACATACAGGCTGCAATGTAAGAAAAGGAAGAATCTTCGGCGTTATCTATGTCAGGTACATCCGACGATTCGGAATCGGACAGGGTACAAAACTCTGTGTAGGCCACTGCGAATTCTGCTTCCTGACCTTCCACTAAGGCAGCATAAGCCCATCGGTAGGTACTTTCCAACTTGGACGAGTTGTCATGCTCCTTACGGTCGTTCCTGGCTCTATCAGCCTTCCTAGGGGGACAGTCGTTGTCCCAATGGTTCACACTTCCACAGTGTCGACACGGTCTGGGCAGTTTCTTCCACGACTTAAAGTCGCTTGTAGGGTAGGTCTGGCTCCTGGATGCGATGGCGACGCTTCTGGTCTCGACACAGTCTCCTCCGCATTTATTCCTCTCCAAATTAATGTGGGCAACTCGGTTCGCTAAAGCATCGATACTGAACTCGTCGCTAGCTACTAATTCATCATGCTTAAGTTTAGTCAGCCGTAAGAGTTCTTCGGCTGTGTCGACCTGATCGATGTTGAGGTGGGCCCACCATCCTTTCAGGATGTCTTCTAGAAGTCTTTGGGCCTCGCCCCTCAAGACCTCTGGTCCAGGAACATCGGCAAGTGGATATAGGATGCGCAAGAGTTGTAGTTTGTGTGTCGCGAAGTCGTGTGGGGACTCCTTAGAGTACCTCTCACCCTTACGGTACCTGCAAGCATGGAATCGATCTCGAATCTTGTTGAGGAAGGCAGGTGTTAAGAAGAAATGTAGCACATATCCGTGTAGATCTTCCCAATTGGTGGTAAAATACAACTTGTCGGTGACCGGTACAGTCGACCACCAGTCTGCCAGAGCACCCTTGAAACGATCAGGAAGTATGTGGGTCATTTGTTGGGCGAAAGCAGGCGAGTGCCTGGCCAGGTTCCGACATATGCTGCACCATGTTATATAGCTGTCGATCGAACCATCGAACTCCGGGAAGTCTGACATAGTATATTTGCGATCCACGTAAGGTTGCATACGGTCGAGAGGAGGAGGTCTGTATCCAGGATTCTGCTGAGGTGCTGCCAACGCTCCAGGTCCGGGAGGCAGGGGAGGGGGCGGTGCCCCAGCGTATCTGACGGGTAGAATGTACCCCGGGTATGGAGCCCCACCGGGTGGAGGAGGTGGTCCAGGTGGAGGCGGTGGTCCTGATGGGGGTGGTGGACCCGCACCTCATGGTGGCAGCTGCCAGGGGTCGAGAGGCGGTTGTCTTGGATCATGATCTGGATCTCTGGATCCAATGGGTCCTTCATTTGCCGGATGGAGAGGAACATGAGGGGGTTTGGGTCCACGATTGTCGGGATTGAGTCTATCCTCGACAGGTCCCAGCTCTGTCTTCCTTCCGACCTTCAAACCTCTCACAAATTCTGTGTAACCCACATTCTCCTTGGGGTTCTCGAAGGCGTTGGTCTCTTGATGAATCGTGATGAACGGCCTCAAGGGTTCGTCTCTGGGTAGCATCCCTGCAGCAACATTAATACTTGGTCTGGGCACCGGGAAGGCCCTGGACAGTTGGGTGCATTTACAAATGAAAGTGGTCTCTTCAGCAGGAGATATGAGATCCTCAAAGTCCATCCTGATGGGAGAGTTTCAGGTTGACGAGTGGGTTGCATTTCGGTCGACCATGCCTCCTCGACTTGCCCAGGATCCGTAAACTTGGTGGGCGAGACATTCACCAATCTGAGTCCACTCATGCGCGACTCGTCAAATTCTCGTGAAGGACGAGCAGCTTTCTTGATGGCGTTGAAATGTTTTTCGAAGGAGTTGAAACGCTGGTCTAGGAAGTTCCATGCAATGCTGAACTCCTTGGGCGACGACCATCCTCTTATGGTGAATATCAGGGCAAGGTTGCCTTGGGGATCCACTACGAAATCACCTGCAGCTAAGTTGGCCTTGGTGGCTAGCTGGGTGAACTCGGTAATTTTCATGAGCAGGTCGGTTAGCTCGACCCGCCAGACAGTCCCTAGTCGATATCTCAAAGGCTCTCCTTCGAGACCGGCTCCAACAGACTCTTTCTCGAGATCAGCGGGAGCGAGATGGCACCAATTTTGTATACGTTTCATGTAGTTATTCAAATCCTCAAAAATTCCACCTTCAAACTCTCCAAGAGCTTCAATGACTTGCCTGAGAGCTTGTTGTCTTAGGAATGCGCTGGGCAAGGAATGCACATCTTTGCCTACTGGTGAGGTATCTGTGAGGTCTTTGGGTAGCTCAGCACACAAAGCCGTAAGTGATACAAGAATGTGTATTTTACAGTGGTGTGTAAGCAGTTACCCGGAGGTTCCCGCTTACCCACGTGACTATATGTATCTAATTTACATATGACTCGGGGTTCGGGGCTATTGCCCTGACATTCTCTCCCCTTGTGTTGCATTTGCGATGCATACAAGGTTGATAGTGAAAGAAAACAAATTTTTAATAATTGATTTACATTGAGTTTGGAATTGTCAATGAGTGTTTTTGTTGCCACCACTTTAAAGTGGGCGATTTTATACATGTTGGTGAAGGAGAGAGGAAAGGTTTGAGAAGTAAATGAGTGTGGGCCGTTACTTTGAAGTGAACGGCGATACATGGGTATCGCAGGGAGAAAGATAGTGGAGTTTGTCGAAAATGAATTTCAACCCAAAGGTTGTATGTCTTTGGTGTTCCTCACTTGTTCCATGAGGGTTCGTGTGTAAGTGGTGTTTACACACGAGCGGTGGTGGATGTGGGTCTTTTGGCGGAATGGAGATTTCCGCAATTGTTACTTGTGGTTCCTTGCATACAGTATTGTGTGTGGGGCCTCAAGTTGGGGGAAGGTGTTTTCACGGGCGCCTCGATGGCATATTACTGTGTCACTTTCCCCTTTTCTCAAGGGTGGAGTCATTGCCCCAGAGGAGGGTTTTCCTCCGGGTTTGTCATATCCATCCCCGGCCATCGACTTCCGGTCTCTCCGATCCCTCCGTTCTAACTCCGCTCCCCCCTCACCAACCTCGGAGCCCCCGTATTCCGCAAACCTCTCAGTACCCCTCGATGGTCACCACCCCCTCATTTCAATTTATTACCTACGCCTCCCTAAGTACGGAGCCCCGAAGACTTCCGGACAGCTCTGACGTCCGCTAGCGCACTCCCGCCTCCGCTGGGCAATACACTCGCCTGCCCTGCAGAGCCCACCTTCGGGCCTATCCCTCCTTTCCGTTTCTGGGTTAACGCCTGCCTTTCCGCTAACCCCGTGAACCGACTCGTCGGTAATATTCAGTCGGCTAATGTCTTAACCCCGTTAGCTCTGCTCCGTTCGGCTCCGCCAATTGCGGAACCGTCTCCACTGTAACCATATATATACCCCACTTGTACATAGGTTACGCCCTAGCAGAAAAATCAACTAGAGTTACCCCCCTAGGTTCTAAGTGCCAGTCAGTAAGTTAGGGCACGGACGTGTCACTAGGCACAGCGCTCTTGGCAGAAGTCGCTGAGGCCAAAGCCCTCTGTTACGGAGACATTCCTTCGTCTCGAGTCTGGTCTCTGACAGGGTTGTTCATCTGGACATCCGATTGCTGCATTGGATGCGATGACGTAGCCTGGGCTACATTGTTGGGCTGTGGGCTCGACAAAGTGGGCGCTCCCTGGGTGGGAGCGGGTTGTTGTGTTCCTGAGCTACTTGGCTCAGGTGTGGAGTACGGTAGGTCTACCGTTCTTCCCGTGGGGAAGGGTGGTCGTTGGGCTGGTTGTCCAGCATGGAGACTTGCATCTCTTTCCCGGTATTTGGAAGCTTTCGCTTCCCGTTCCGCAGTTCTTGCAGCATGTTCCTCAGGAGTCCTGAGTGGTTTGAACTGGGACTTTAGATAGGCGGCTTTGCCTAGGCTTTCCCAGGAGATTTTTCCCTTATTCTCCAGGGAATTATACTCCTCCGTGAGTCTTGCAATACTCAGGAGTCTTCGGCCTGTTCGTACTAGTGTACGAATTCTTTCTCACTCACACTTGTCCACCAAGCGTATGCGGTGTCGTGCACCGCTTCTGACCCTGCTATTCTCCTCATGGGGAAGTTGGGGTCGAATGTTACGTCGACTGGGGCTTTGACTTTGCCGAACTCGTTGAGTTTGGCAGTCTCGTATAGCATGTGGACACTTCCCTGCAGGGTAGCTTGCCCATAGGGTGCTGAGGTACTCAGCGGCCTGCCACCTCTGGCAGTGGTCCCCGTTTTAGGGTCTGCCATCGGTTGCCTACCGCTCTCCCTCTTCCCCTTGACATGGGTTTGCCCTTCTGAGGGCGGGCCCTTATGCAACCCGGACAGGGTCGCCTGCCCACGGGGTGGTGGGATAGTCGGTGCCCCACCCCTTGATGCGCTAGTCCCCATGTGGGGTCGCGCCTCATGAGGCCCGGAACCGTATCCCCTCCCCCTGACCTGGGAGGCCCCCATCATGATGGGTTTGGCAGCGAGGTCTGCCAGTGCGCATGCCTCTCTGAGCTCGCGTTTTAGTAATTCAATCTCCCTTTTTTGGAGATCGACTTCTCTCTCTGTGTCTTTCAGAGAGTCGAAGATGCCCTCAGCATCTCTTCGTGCTCTGTTGTATTCACACCTCCAGTGGGTGCAATGGTCGCAGGCATCTTCTGACGCCCTCGAGTTATCAGACCGTGCCTGTTTGGACAGTCTGGATGAGGAGCCGCTGTCGCTCCCTCGTCTCCCTCCTACGAGGGACTTCATTTCTTTCAGCTCCTCACGGAGCTGACCTGTCATATCCATCCCCGGCCATCGACTTCCGGTTCCTCCGATCCCTCCGTTCTAACTCCGCTCCTCCCTCACTAACCTCGGAGCCCCTGTATTCCGCAATCCTCTCGGTACCCCTCGATGGTCACCACCCCCTCATTTCAATTTATTACCTACACCTCCCTAAGTACGGAGCCCCGAAGACTTCCGGACAGCTCCGATGTCCGCTAGCGCACCCCCGCCTCCACTGGGCAATACACTCGCCTGCCCTGCAGAGCCCACCTTCGGGCCTATCCCTCCTTTCCGTTTCTGGGTTAACGCCTGCCTTTCCGCTAACCCCGCAAACCGACTCGTTGGTAATATTCAGTCGGCTAATGTTTAAACCCTGTTAGCTCCGCTCCGTTCGGCTCCACCAATTGCGGACCCGTCCCCGCTGTAACCATATATATATATCCCACTTGTACATAGGTTACGCCCCAGTAGTAAAATCAACTAGAGTTACCCCCCTAGGTTCTAATTGCCAGTCAGTAAGTTAGGGCATGGACATGTCACTAGGCACAGCGCTCTTGGCAGAAGTCGCTGAGGCCGAAGCCCTCCGTTACAGAGACATTCCTTCGTCTCGAGTCTGGTCTCTGACATGACCTGTCTGAGCAGCTACCGCTGACACGATGGCTGATTCCCAGCCTGCATTTGGCTGGGGTGTTGTTGGACCTGGGCCAAATTGGCCGATCCAGGGGTTAATCTGGCCAGGGAAGTTCCCTGGGGAGTATGCCTGGGGCTGCAGCAGCAAATGCTGCCCCTGGAATGGCACTTGTTGTGCCATCGGTGCAGTTTGCACCATGTATGGTTGGAAGCCCCTCTGAGGAGGCTGAGGGTATGCGGTGCCTGTTATCAATGCGGATGGTTGTTGGTTTGCGGCAC
Source organism: Cantharellus anzutake (assembly GCF_015039405.1). Lineage (NCBI taxonomy): Eukaryota > Fungi > Basidiomycota > Agaricomycetes > Cantharellales > Hydnaceae > Cantharellus > Cantharellus anzutake. Next base: position 27,050 of record NW_024067167.1, read on the forward strand.
TCATTTGTGCTGCGTGTGTCATGTAGTCCATGGCACTTATCTGCGCCTGGTGTTGTTGTTGTTCCGGGGAGCAAGGCTCCCCGGGTTGTCGTATTTCGATATCCAGTGGCTTATTTGGATCGAACCGAGGGTTGCCTCCCCCAGAGAATGACATTTCGTCGTTATGTTTCTTGTGGTGGTGGGAGGGGTTTTCGTTCTTACATGCATGGGATTCGCCGCAGTTGTGTGTTCTTTTGCACATGAGCCTGTGGTTCACGTGGTCTAGGCGAGTTACTCGCCTAGCCCATGTGACCTCTAGTACATGGTGTGGCTGTCTGGGCGAGTTACTCGCCCAGAACTTTCCCACGCTCTTGGCTGTGGGCCATCATCCCTCGGCTTTACTTCCTCCGCCTCCATTTTTGGGGTGTAGTGATGCCGATAGTTCCCTGTCTTCTTTGATAGGGAGTGTTTCTGGTTCCCTTACATTTTGTAAGGTGAGGTACTCGTCCAGGTGGACGAGGTCATTGCAATTTCCTAGGGGTTCCCATGTGGTGTCCCCTAGTTCCCATTTGACCTTAAACCAGAGTTCGTTGTGAACCCATGCGTGGTTTAGGATTTCGCAAATTACTGCTTCGCAATCGGGGTCTTCCCCAAAATCGTAGAATATGTTTACTTCCCTATTTGGGAAGATTTCCTGGTCATTTGGCTTGTGAGGTACAAGCCGGGATACGTGGAATCTTGGGTGGATTCCGCATTGTTCAAGTTGTGGTGGCAACTTGAGGACATAGTTTGACGTCTCTGGAAATGTTTCCAGAATTTCGTAAGGCCCTATGTATAAGGGCTTTAGTTTTCCTGCCCTTCCTTTGGGTAGGTTCAGCTTATCTGTGGATAAGTATGCAAGCTCGCCTTTTCTCAAAGGCGGGTCCGGGCATCTTTTCTTATTCGCCTGGATTGTTTGGGCAGCGCGATTGTGTATTATCGCATCGTGTGCTGCCATGAGGTTTTCCTTCGCTTTTTGGGCGAAGTCATTTACTCCTGGGTAGTCCGAGAGTGGTGCTGTTAGGCACATCTTTGGCATATGGCCGTAGATTAATTCGAACAGGGCAAATCCTGTCGATGTGTTCGACCTCACATTGATCGTGAATTCCGCCATCGACAGTTTCGCTGCCCAGTCGCGTTGATCTGGTCTAACCATCGTGTGTAGTATTTGTACTACTTTTTGTATCATTCTTTCAGCTTGGCCATCGCCTTGCAGGTGGAATGCAGTTGTGAATTTCAACTGCACACCGAGTATTCGGTGTAGTTCACGCCAAAATTTTGACGTGAATTTCGAGTCTCGATCTGATATGATCGAGTGTGGTAAACCGTGGAGTCTTACAACTTCACAAAGAAATACGAATGCTAGTTCTAGTGCATTCATTGTTGTCTTTATTGGAATTAGGTGGACATTGGATGTCAACCTACAAACGATTACCCAGAGGTAATCATATCCCAAGCTTGTTGGGAATGGACCTGTGAAGTCCATGGCTATTGACAACCATGGTGTCTCCGGGGTCGGGAGTGGGTGAAGCATTCTGGGATTTCTCCTGGTGCTTTTCTTTGTCGTTTGACAAGTTCCACAAGACCCACAGAACTTGTGGGTATCCTTCCTCATCGACTTCCACCAGAAGTGTCGATGGAGGGTTTCCACTGTTTTCTTGGATCCTAGGTGTCCAAGTGTTTTGTGGATGTTTTTGAGGATTATTCCTCAAATGGACTTCTTTTTGTAGTTCCCTTTCAGGACTACTATTTGGGTTGTTCCTCCTTCTCCAAGTCGGGTTATCAGCCCATCTTTTACGGAGAAGTTTTTGAAATTTCCCGGGTTCTCTAGGATTTCCCGGTGGATCTGGCTTTTCGAGTATCCAGATTTTATTGCCTCAATGAGGTCTTTCTCTTCGAATTGTTTTCGAAGGTTCTCTTCTGGAATTATGATTTCTTCCAGATTTTGGGCACTCCCCCCTAGAGTTTCCTCTAGGTTATCGCTCCCCCCTAGAGCTCCCTCTAGGGTATTTCTCGCGCGTATCACTGCAAGTCTCTTTCTCTCTGAGTTTTTACTCAGGGTACTGCTTAGTAGCAGTTCTTCGTATTCCTCGATTCTGTTGGGGATAATGTCTTCTGCATTTTTGTCCAGGTGGATGTCCACCGACACATAGTCATCGAAATGCAGATCCTCGTCCATTGACGAGTCGTAGTATCGTGAGAGTGCATCTGCCACTTTGTTCTTGTGGCCTTCCATGTATTTTATTTCGCAATTGAAGCTTGCAAAAAAGGCTTGCCATCTCAGGTGTCTCCCTGAGTTGTGGTTTTTCGCTTTGAAATATTCCAAAGCTTTGTGGTCCATGATTACTGTGAATTCACGGCCTCCCATGAGGTCGTCTTGCCATCTCATGAGTGCTTCGAGGACGCCCAGTGCCTCGAGCTCGTAGGCGAAGTACCTACGTTGTGTGTTGGTGAACTTTTTGGACATGAATGCGACCGGGCGGCAAGTTTGCCACCTTTCGCCTTGTCCAATTAATGCACCCATGCCCACTGGGCATGCATCTGTTATGACCCAGATGTGGAGTTTGGTCCTCTCTTCTTCTGAGAGGCTTTCCGGTGGGTTCCACTGGATGGGCTTCAGGATCAGAGCCCTGCATGCTAGACATTTGATCTCGTCAAAGCATTTCTGGTGGAGTGGTGTCCACCTGAATGTCTGCTTGTTTGAGCAGATTGTTTGCAGTGGTCCTGTGTAACCGCTGATGTTTGGCATGAATATCGATAGATATTCTACCATTCCCAGGAATCTTAGGACTCCTGTGTGGTCTACTGGCTCTCGCCAGTTGCGGATTTTTTCCATTTTATCTGCTTGAGCGTGGATGCCCTGTTTGTCCACATGGCTTCCTAGAATGTCTAGGATTGGGGCAAATGGCTGGAATTTTTTCCGGCTTATGTAGAATTTCGCCCCTTTCAGGCGAGTGAACAACCACAATAGTGCTTTATTGTGGTTTTCCACCGAGCTTGTGCTGGTGAATATATCGTCGAACCAGACGTGTAGGTGTCTGCCTACTTCTCCTCGTAGTTCCCAGGTCAGTGCATGCTGGAAGGTGCAGGGAGCGTTGCAGTCTCCTTGCTGCATCGTGTTCGAGTTGTACATCCTGTGGGGCGTGGAGAATGTCGTCCTATGGATGTCATCTGGGTCCATGCGTATTTGTTCATATGCATCCGACATATCGATCTTGGATCGGTATGTTGCTCTGGTGACTGATTCTTGGATCAGTCGCATGTCTGGCATTGGTGTGACGTCGAGGATCGTGTTTGAGTTACGATTCCTCGCGTCTATTACCATGCACAAAGATCCATCTGCTTTGCGGATGCACAGTAGCGGGCATGCTCGCTTGCTGTTCACAGGATACCACCATCCTGCTTTTACATAGCAATCTATTTTGGTCGCTAGTGCTTCCTGCAGTGCTGCAGGACATCTCGGGGTGTTTTCCCGAAATTTCTTGTTTGGATCCTTCAACGGGATTCGATGGTTCACCTCCCTCAAGGGAGGCATTTCTAATGGTGCTGGTGCCATTACGGTTTCGAATTTTTCTCTCCACCACTCCCTGAGTGTTTCGAACTCGGGGTTGTTCATGGAGAGACCTTCCAGGTGTGGTACGTCTGGAAGTTCTAGTCCTTCCGGACTAGGATTGGGCCAACCTTCAGGGTATTTTCTTTTGATTACCCTGAGGTGTGTTTCAATCCCGCCTCCCTGTCAGGGGGGCTTCTTTTTTGGTTGTTCTCGAGCTCTTGCTCGAGTTTTCCATCTGTGTGATCTCATCACACAGTCTTCGCTTATTCCAAGGGTGTCTATGTTGCCCTTGTTCACCGTTCTCACTTTGTGGGACCAGAAGTCTAAGCTTACCTGGTTTTTGTTTAACCAGGGGGTGCCGAAGATGGCATCGTATCTGTCGATGTTGATTACATCGAAGTAGTGTTTTTCTACATGGCCGTTGATCTCAACGTCCATGTTTGTTCCGAACAGGATCTGTGATCTTGTTCCTTTCGTCCCCATTTGAAGGATGACTAGGTTCTCCAATTGGAGAATTGGGATGTGGACCGCATGGCCAAAGTCCGGTGATAAAGCGTCTGTTTCGGCTCCACTATCGAATAGTGCATAGGCTTTTGTGCCTGCTATTTTTATGTGAGCTGTTAGCATTCTCTTCGTTGAGAGCGGTCTGTTTGCAGGTGTCAGGGCACACCCGCCTGACCCCGTGCTGCGCCCCACACCGTACTGCCCTACTCCGTGACCCCTGCTATCAGCCCCATCCCTCCTTCCTCACTTTTCCCCTTTTCTCTCTATTTCTATTCTATGGTCGATTTCCCTTTTCTCCATGTACCACTACATACCTAACCCCGTCTCCCTGATCGCTGCACGTGCCGCACACACTCCTGCCTACTGAGCGGCCGCCTCCGGGATCTCCTGCAGAGACACCCGGGGAGGTGTGGCTGTGTGCGGAGATGACGTGGCCTCCTCCACGTGACCCTGACTGCATGTATATAATAGTGCCTGGGGTGGGAACAGAAGAAGCAGCCTTCTTCTCAACTTCCCACTTCAGGTAAGTACCATAGCTTTTCCCTTTTAATGATAACTCAACTTCCCACTTCAGCCTAAGTGGTCGGGGACGCTCACCCCGCAACGGGATCGCTGCTACGCACAGCCGCTATCTGTCCCACCGAGTCCCGCGCGCAGGGACCTCGCCGCTTTCGGAGCTGTCCCTGACAGCAGGGTATTTTCCCGTGTCTTTTGAGATGCGGAATTTCGCATCAAACAAGGGGGACTGGGTTTCGATGGACTTTTGGTCCTTCTTCCCTTTGTCCTTGTTTTCCTTGGGTACTTTGGTGTATTTCCCCAAGGCGTCTTTTCTTGGTGCTTCCACCAAGGCTTCGGCAACTTTTTCATCTGCCGTGTTTTCTAACTGGCGTGCTACAGCCAGTTTGATTTTGTAGTTTATGTTGTCGTGATCGACGACTGACATTGGGCCCATCCTTATGGTCCCGACGTTGACTTCCTCACCCTCTGAGTTGGGTGAGTATTGAGGTCCTTTGTATGGGTCCTCTACTTCGAAGCTTGATGCTTCGGAGTTACCAGAGTTGTTCTCTGGTTTCTCATCTGATGAGCCTTTCAACTCTTCATCCATTGAGGTCGCAATCTCCATGGCAGCTATGCGCCTTGGTTTTTCATCGCCCGTTACATTGTGTTTTGGGCAATCTTTCGTTTGCCCTATTTTGCCACATTGTCAGGGCGTGGGAATACGTTACCATGACTCGCCATCGGCGACCGTTAAGGTCCGCTGCTTCAGCGTAACAGCCTGTCAAGGGCGGGGATGACAATCGCAGCGGAAAGGGGTTTCGGCTTCAACGACTCGTTCGTGAGCGTTGCGCCTTGTACTTGATGCGGCCCCGATATTTCAGGAGGCAGGAGGTGCGACTGGGTCAGACAGTGAGTGTGGGGGGTAACCCTAGTTGATTTTCGAACTGCAGTACTAGGTAGTGTACAACCGGTATTTAAGTATAACGGAATGAATGGAATTAAGTCGCCAGATCTCACGGAGATTGCGGGTGGGGTTAAGAAGAAATGAAAACAAACAAAGAGTGTGGGAGAAGGACGGCCGTGTACGGCCGTCAAGAAAGACAAGCGTGATAAAGAAAGACTCGTAGGCCCGTGACGGGCCGTGGAAACAGGTAGTGGTGACGGGGAAGGGTGGCGGGCTTGTTCAGGCGGCGTCGGGCGGGTAGCGGGGTTGACGGGGTCGAAGCGGGGAAGGAAGAAGGCGTGGGGAATGATCACCTGACCGTGGGAATTGCCAGGGTCGTGACACGCATTTGCCGCAAATTGGAACTGACTTTTGGTCAGTTTTCCTCGAGTTTTTCGAGGATGTATCCTCTTTCCATCTGGGTTTCAGCTCTTCAGCCTTTTTTCCTGATGGGAGGACTCTACTGTGGCTCGTGGTTGCTGTGGTAGTTGTTCGGGTATAGTCACCTGATTTGTAGGCTGAGGACATCTTCAGCCCGTCAATTATCTCGTCTACACGAGATATTGCTTTTAACATCTCCTCGTTTGAGGAGAAGTCTGCTCTGATTCTATCATGAGCAATCATTTCCCTCTTCCATTCGAGGGGAATGTAGTTTAGGAACCTGGTGTTGAAGGACGCCTGGTCTGGCGGCATCACCATCTGGGACGCTGCTTTGGACAGTTCTAGGTAGAACTGTTTTAGGCCTTTTTCCGCTTTGTATTTGACGTTGCGGTACTTCTTTGTTGCGTTCAGCGCAGCAGAGGCTTTAATGAAAGTTCTCATTAATATGTTGAGAACTTCGAGGAACATGCCCTCGTCTCCTCTGAGGAGAGTTTCATCTCGGAGTCTAATTCCGAGGTCGAACGTGGGCCCCCCTAATCCACGAATCAAGCAGTCCAGGTGGACTTCGTCAAATTGGGGACCTTTGCATCCTCATGAGGCGAGGAATCCCAGTAGTTCTGTGAACCACTGCCAGAACAATTCCATGTCGTTCTCCCCTGACCATTTCTTGTCAGGGAATGCCAGCCCATTCTTCAGGGCTTCAGGCTTCACTCCTTCTGGGTAGGGAGTGAGTATTCTCACTTTGGCCATTCTTATGGCCTTTTCGTACCATTTCTCCAGGTACTCTTCTTGCTCCCCTGCCTTCGCAGGGTCGCTATCCAATGGAGATCTCTCCTTTGGGGGGGTTTTTGCTGGGGGAAATCTTCCTTGCAGCATTTCTTTGGTTTCAGGCGAATTTGCCTGAAGTTGTATTTGTATTCTCTCATTGTTTTGAGAGGGTGTGATTGAGTTACCTCTCTGTTCGAGAGGTCCATCATAAGTGGATGTTTGGCCGAACCTTTGGTACATGCCAATTCTCCTCCTAATCTCTGAACGATGCCTTCTTTCAGCATCATCTTCTCCTATCCTTGGGAGAAGGATCTCCTTAGCATCTCTGTCGAGTCGCTGATGATATTCCAGTGTGCTTTCACTGGTGGTTCTTTTCGTGAATTTTTCACGAGTTCTATTTATGTCCTGGACCATGGTCCAGGGGTGTTTATTTGTTTCCTCACTTTTTTGTGAGAAATTTATTTCCTTCAGCAAGTCTGTTTGTTCGCTGATTTTTTCAGTCAACACGTCTATTGCGTTGGCCATTCTTTCTAGAGTTATCTCTAGACGAGCCATACTATTATGGTTCATTTCCTCGATCTTTTTTTGGATCGAGTTTATTGTGTTTATTATGCACGATTCCTGGTTTTCCAGGAGGAAGTTTGGTTGGGCGAGCAGAGACTCTCCCCAGTTGACATTTCTGCTTCTGGGGGTTCCAGAATGGGTTCTTGGAGTAAACACTCCACGCTCGCTTTGTTTAGGCGAGGCCATTGCGGAGGGTGCTTCCCTTTCATAGAGGGGTCTGTTTGCTGGTTTTTCCTTACTTTTACGTAAGGCTTCCTCAGTGAACTCCCTCATTTCAGTTCGCCTCCTCTTCATTATCTTGGAGACCTCCTCCGAGGTTGGCAACCTTGCCTTGTCTGGCATGGTGTGTGGGAGTGTAAACTGCGGAAGTTCTTTTGGAGCTTCCGCACTCTGGGAGATCCTGCTCTCAGGGTGTATCTTCGTGCCTTCTTGGGCTTTTAGCCTGAGAAGAAGTTGGTCGTCACTTTCCGTCCTCCATTCAGACGGAACCTGGAACAAGTCCAGTAGTTTTTCGGATAGCCGATGCGGGGGCTCTTCCCTTTGTTTCCCTTTGTCTGCCTTTGGGGCTTGACTTGGGGACGTGAGGGGGGACTCCAGGGGATAGTGGGGCCCTGGAGTTTCCTGTGACTCTATCCGATCAGCTTTTTGGGCTGATTGTTTGGCACTTACGCGTTTTTCGTGCAAGTCGATCACCTCGTGTGGAGGTGAGGGATCTTCCCCAGCTTGGGTTAGATCGGGATGTCGTGGAGTTCTGGGGGTAATTGGCCCCGCACTTACTCCACGTAAGTTTCTAAAACCTTCAGGGACCAGCCCTGAGGTGGTTGCTAATGCCAGATCATGTTGATCCTTGTCGTTGTCTGACAACAGCTTTTGGTTTGAATCTCCCATCATGGGAGATTGTGGTTTCTTAATAAACCGCTCGTTTCTTTTTAGTGTCGCTGCAGATGCGACTTTGCCCTTGCAGGTGTGTTTAGGTGCCATATGCACTACTGAGTCAGAAGTTAAGATTATGTAGTTGTTGTGGGTTGTGTTGTAAAACACACCTCATACACTTAAAAAAGTGTGAGGTCTTTGGGTAGCTCAGCACACAAAGCTGTAAGTGATACAAGAATGTGTATTTTATGGTGGTGTGTAAGCAGTTACCCGGAGGTTCCCGCTTACCCATGTGACTATATGTATCTAATTTACATATGACTTGGGGTTCAGGGCTATTGCCCTGACAGTATCTCTCGAGTTGGATCTACGATCCGACTGACTGATCCTCAAGGGGCAGGAAGGAGGATACAATTCATGTGTCACTTGGACTGGGGTGACTGGTTCGTCTCCCAACAGGGACACCGACTTTGGTGGCATGGTGCAAGTTTCTCACACCAGGGTTGGGGCACCAATGTTACGGGAATGGGGGGAAATCCCCATTCCACGATCCATTCTTATAGTGGGATGACGAAGGTCGTATCTAGTCTGTACCATAACGGGATATGTAATCGATGAGTGATCCCAGTCTTGCATGGGAGTGGATGATCGAATTCCCATCAATCATGATTGGTGATGTGGTGAGCTATTAAGGGATTGATGGTAGGTAGTTGGAGATGTCAGGACGGTGAAGGAGTGGAGCTGGATCACCTTATGTAACCAGTTTCCTACGTCCAATAACAATATTAGAGTTTGTGCTGATTTGCGTACTGACTGTGTTTTGGTTGCCAAATATATGATTGTTCACTGTCTAAACAACAATAAACACCCCCCAACGTTCTCACCTGACGTATAGATCGTCTACGGGTAAAATTTCTATATTGACTTTACTATGATTTCTAGTCAATATTACACCTAGATATACCACTTTTCAGTAGGACGTGATTTCCCTGATAATTTACTGAAGGAAAACTGCTAATAAAATAATTCTGCAATAAATGTTACTCAATACAGGAGTAACCAAACTGCTCTTTCTATCGCTTAGAGTGCGTGCTAGTTATCTAGCAGGTTCAGGATCACTCACTTTTCTCCTGTGGTGTGATAACCAAGTATTGCTGAGAGATTATTCAATTAAGAAGTCCCTCCACCAAATTCTCACTAATTCTCACTATGACGCTTTTGTTCAGCTGTGTCTAACTGACCCTAACTCACGCTTAGAGTGATGTGTTAGTTTTATATTAGCTAACAACTAATATTTGCTTTTATCTTTTGGAGCAAATGAACCAACTGTTAGAACCGGGCGGATACAGATGACTCCGGAGTGGAATCGGAGACTTAGCGTGGAGGGACCTTGGCCTCAGTGACTCAAGTGGAGCGCTGTGCCATTGCTGTTTGTCCATTTGGTCCTTACTTTCACAGTAGGTGAGCAGGAAGTCTCTAGGGGGCATTTCAGGTCGATTTTGGACTGAACCAAAACGAGTATGTACAAGCACCAATATATATAATGGAGGGGGCAAAAGCACAAGGAAACAAAGGGAAACCGAATCGGAACGAAGACGTCCGAACGGGAACAAAGGGTAAAAGAAGCAGAGCGGTACCGAAGGTCATAAGGCAGGACCTGTGATACGTCCAAAAGGAGGTAGGGAGGGCGAGGCCCAGAGGGGCAGGAGGATGAGGAGAAGTGGGGGTGATGACTAACTGGCTAGAATGGGAAGAAGCAGTAGTCCAAATAGGGATGAGGGGAAAACACGAGAGATACATTACAAGCGGTGAAAGTGCCAAAGGCGATCTGCGAAGCTCGGAGGTTGTGGAGCTTACGGAGGTTATGGAAGCAGGGTTGAAAGTCCGAGGGATATTGGCAATGGTGTTTACGTAGTATGAGGTCACCAATGCAATGGACTAAGACCGAGGTGGAGTCAAAGTCCGAGGTAGGGACTGTGATGGAGGCTCGGAGCAAAGGTATGAGCGGTGTCCGAGTACGAAGTACGGGACAGCAGTGGAAGGTCGTACAGTGCCCCAAAAAACTGTTGCAATGTTTTGTGCCTTTGACTTCAAGAGCTTATTAAACAATGGGAAAGGGTTCTAAAATTCTAAATAAATATGTGGAACATGTGTTAGTATCTTGTTCATAACTCTACCAATTATGTAAGCAATATGTCCATTTTTGGTAAAGTTATTCAATTCACAAGGGACCCATGTCATTGCAATGGTTTTTTGGTGTGCTGCCAGAATGGACTAAAACTGGAAATATCATCTGATAGGTCATGTGATATTGTTTAGTATACACACTAGTAAACAAATAAACATTGCTGGAGCATAAATACACATGGATTTTAAGCTGTAATCCCCAATTCTAAAATGTGTCAATTGGCTGCTTTGAAAATTGAACAAGTGCTTTCTCTCATTGATTCTGGCCACAGTGCTCATCAATTACTGCTGTCCACCATTCCACTGTTACCCATCTTTGGTCTAAACATTATCCTGATACTCCTAAGCCCAGTGGTGGTTGCCCATCTAAGCTCTCAGACACCAATATCCATCATGCAATGCATCTTATCAACTCTGGTAAAGCCAACAATGCTGCACAAGTCACCCAAATTCTTCAAAAAGTCACCAGCACCAGCCTCTCAACTGAGGCTGTTCATCTGCAACTAAAGGAGGCTGGTTGGAAAGCAGTGGTGAAGAAGAAGCAGCCCATGCTCAGCAGACATCATAAGATGGAGGGAATGGACTTCACAATCAGCCACAAAGAGTGGACTCTGGAGGATTGGAAGAGAGTGGTGTGGTCTGATGAGACTAAGGTGAATCACCTGGGGTCAGATGGGAGGAAATGGGTGTGGAAATGGGGGGATGAACCTCTTACAGACAGGCTGGTGCAAGGAACAAAAAAGTTTGGTGGTGGTTGTTAGAATGGGCGGATTTGGACGACTCCAGAATGGAATCGGAGACTTAGCGTGGAAGGACCTTGGCCTCAGCGACTCATGCAGAGCACTGTGCCATTGCTGGTTGTCCTAGGGGTCCCTAATTTTGGATCTAGCAGAGGGAAAGTCTCTTGGGGGGAATTCATGTCGATTTCGGACTGAGGTTACAAGTCACTATGTACATTGTATATAAGGAGGGGTCCGGAATCAAAAGGAGCGAGGGTAGGACGAAAGGAGACAAAGGGAGATGGAAAGAGGAACAACACCGAGGGTCAAGGGTTTGACTCAATGGTGTTTCCCAAAGGAGGAATGAAGGGCCAAGGCCCAAGGAGGAAGGAAGGAGGTTGGGAGTGGGGAATGGCTAGCTGACTGAATAGGAAGGAAGCAGCAGCCCAAATAGGAATGAGGGAGAATAGCGGAATTGAATACGACAATGCAATAGTTGCAAGGTCCGAGGTAAGTCCGGAAAGTCTGAACTCGGAAGTTAAACTCCGGAATATTGGCAAACGTAATTAAATGGAATGAGCTAACCAATACAATGGGTATAAGTGGAGGTGGGGTCAAAGTCCGAGGTCGGGGCTAAGACCGGAGGTTCTGGAGACGAGACGTGAACGGGATACCGGAGTGGAGGTCCGGAGTCAGGAGCATAGGTTTTGCATACTCGTCTGGAAGGTGTCGAGGTTGGGGTCGGACCCAGAATGTTCCGGAGTCGGACTGAAGGTGGTGTCCGAGCTGGAGGTGGGATAACCTCTTGGGAGTCGGCAAGGAGAAGGTGACGGAAGGGAAGTAGGGCTCCAGAAGTCGGAGTTCGGAGTTCCGGGAGCCCGGAGCGGAGGTCGGGATTGTATGGATATGACAGTGGTTTTGTCATGGTTTGGGGATGTATGACATCAGATGGAGTTGGAATGGCATGCAAGATTGATGGGAAGATGGATGCAGAGCCCTACTGCCAAATCCTGGAAGAGGACTTCCAGCAAACCCTCTCATATTATGACAAATACCCAGCCCACATCCTCTTCCAACAGGACAATGACCCAAAACACAGCAGCAAATGGGCCCAGAACTGGTTCAATAACCATGGTATCAGGGTCATGGAGTGGCCCTCCCAGTCCCCAGACCTTAATCCAATCAAACAATTATGGAACCATGCAAAGAGGAAGCTTGGGGAGTATGAAGAACCTCCAAGTGGTGTTCATGAGCTGTGGGATCAGTTTCAGGAGGAGTGGGAGAGGATAGGACCAAGTGTCTGCCAGAATTTAATCAAGAGTATTCCTAGGAGGATTGAGGCACTACTTAGGGCAAAAGGTGGCTATACTAAATACTAGTTAATGTGATTTTCCTTTCTCCAAAATGCACACCAAAAAACTGTTGCAATGACATGGGTCCTTTGGAAAGTGAATAACTTTACCAAAAATGCACACATTTATTAGAGAATTGGTGGAGCTATTGATGAGCTACTAGTGCATTATTTTCATATTTTTATGTAATTTTAGGATCCCTTCCCAGGGTGCAATAAGCTTGTAAAGTGAAAAGTGCAAAACATTGCAACGGTTTTTTGGGGCACTGTAACTCGGTGGGAGACTGGCAGAGGAGTACCAGAGGGAGGAGAGAGGAGAAAGGTAAGGAAGAAGGAGTGGCAGAAAGGAGAGTTGTCAGGTCCGAAGGTGAGTATCAGAGCAGACGGGGGAAGTGTAGGAGGGTGACAGGAGGGTGGAGGTGTTGTGAAGGAGGAGCGGAGTAGGAGGAGGAGAAGTAGTAGGAGGGTGGCGAGAGGGGTGGTGTTCGGTCTGAGGTGAGTATCGGAGCGGACGGAGATAGGGGAGGAGAGGGAAGGAGGTGTAGAGGTGGCGTGGGGGGTAGAAGGAGGTGTGTTGCCAGGACCAAAGGTGAGTATCGGAATGGCAGCGGTAGGGTATGACTCCGGAGGTGAAGAGGGTGGAGGTCCGGAAGTCGGGTTGGGGTCGGGTATGCACGGATATGACACCAACCACTGGTGAGGAGAATTAAACCTTTATTTCTACCTGAGGTTTGAGAGGGGGCAGAAGCGGCGGCCTTTTATGCTTTTCAGAGGCCTCTCTACTCCCATGCCTTGCACTAGTTACATGTGCTACATTTGTATTATAGATAGTTCTAGAATGATATAGGGGCTTGGGCTGTGTAAGCTTAATAATGGACTTAGGACATGACTCAGCAATAAGTAATTCATTTCTTTGTCTTTTGGGCCGATCTTAGCGGGGTCTTGTAGCGCTGAAGCTATGCTCTCCACCGCCTTAATTATGAACGGTTATCTTTAGAAATGACTCAGCTATAAAGGAACTTTCTAGACTGTTCTCTAATTGACCCCTTTTTGTGAAGCTGCATCATTACTAATGTCCTAGAGCCTTCCCAATTAATTAACTGATCCGCGGACTTCTGAATCACTTCATGCTTATGATCCGAGATCCAGATCATCAATCATTCCTTTGTTCCGATTTATTTGAGCTTAAAATCAAAAAGTTTTGATGAATCATGGGAAAATATACAAGATCCGGTTTTTTAGCATTTTCTCCTCTTCTGATGCGATCAAAAACTGTCCGCCCATGCTGGGGAATACTCTATCATATGGTATTCGGTCCACCAGACTTCCGGGCGCCAATATATTTCCCTTGAGTCACATTACTTTTTGTAAGAATTAGCAAATAAATATATATTGTCATATCCATACAATTCCGACCTCCGCTCCGGGCTCCCGGAACTCCGAACTCCGACTTCCGGAGCCCTACTTCCCTTCCATCACCTTCTCCTTGCCAACTCCCAAGAGGTTATCCCACCTCCAGCTCGGACACCACCTTTGGTCTGACTCCGGAACATTCCGGGTCTGACCCCAACCTTGACACCTTCCAGACGAGTACGCAAAACCTAAGCTCCTGACTCCGGACCTCCACTCCGGAATCCCATTCACGTCCCCATCTCCGGAACCTCCAGTCTTAGCTCCGACCTCGGACTTTGACCCCACCTCCACTTATACCCATTGTATTGGTTAGCTCATTCCATTCAATTACGTTTGCCAATATTCCGGAGTTTAACTTCCGAGTTCGGACTTTCCGGACTTACCTCGGACCTTGCAACTATTGCATTGTCCTATTCAATTCCGCTATTCTCCCTCATTCCTATTTGGGCTGCTGCTTCCTTTCTATTCAGTCAGCTAGCCATTCCCCACTCCCAACCTCCTTCCTTCCTCCTTGGGCCTTGGCCCTTCATTCCTCCTTTGGGAAACACCATTGAGTCAAACCCTTGACCCTCAGTGTTGTTCCTCTTTCCATCTCCCTTTGTCTCCTTTCGTCCTACCCTTGTTCCTTTTGATTCTGGACCCCTCCTTATATACAATGTACCTAGTAACTTGTAACCTCAGTCCGAAATCGACCTGAATTCCCCCCAAGAGACTTTCCCTCTGCTAGATCCGAAATTAGGGACACCTAGGACAACCAGCAATGGCACAGCGCTCCGCCTGAGTCGCTGAGGCCAAGGTCCTTCCATGCTAAGTCTCCGATTCCACTCCGGAGTCGTCCGAATCCGCTAGTTCTAACATATATGAATTATAAGGTGTTTCGCCGTTTGAGCAATATCTCCATCAGTTTTGAAGCTTTTAGAATGAAACAAAACCGTGGATAAAGTTTAGAAACAGTCCTTTCAGATGGTAAAAAGATTACAGTCAAAAGTTTCCTGGTTCCCGAGATATTCACATTTCTTTCCCAATGTTCCTTCTTATTCTGCCATCTATGTACTATTTTCTTGTTGTAGGGATATATTCTTTGAATATTACACCTATGCCAGGTTCTAGGCATGCTTGTAGTAGATTAAATCTCATGCTACATGGGTGTAGATAATTTATAATGATCTTCTAATGTCTGTCCAGTCTCATAAAGATCATGAGATCTGTTAAACGTCTGAACTTGTCACCTGTTCGTTGACTATTCTGATAGATCATTGTTTTATTCTTTGAATATTATTTCTCCTACACCGCTCAAACTTGCACTTCTCTGGCTTCAAGAAGAGCTTCCTTCTTCGCAGCATTTCCAAAACCTTGCAGACAACCTTCCGGTGTTCTTCCAGGGTAGCAGTGAAGATCAGGATGTTGTCCATGTAACAGATGACAACCTCCTGGTCAATGAAGTCTCGGAGTATGTCGTTCATCATGGTCTGGAACGTTGCTGGGGAGTTGCATAGGCCAAAGAACATGATGGTAGGCTCGAACAGCCCCCGGTTGGTCGAGAATGCCGCTTTCCATTCATCACCATCCTTGATGCGGACGTTATTGAACCCCCAGCAGAGGTCTAGTGCCGAGAAGTACTTGGCATTTCGGAGGCGTGCAAGGACATCCGAGATGAGGGGGAGGGGATATGAGTTCTTCACCATGATCTCATTGAGCTTGCAATAGTCCTGGACCAGGCGTAACGACCCATCCTTCTTCTTGACAAAGAAGACTGGCGCCCCCATCGGGGACTTGGACAGCCATATGCATCCATTCCACAGGTTTTCATGGAGGAACTCATCTAGTTCCTTCTGTTCTGGCCTTGACAGGGGGGAGGTCCTCCCTCTCAGGAGTTTGGCCTCTGGTGCCAGGTCTATCGTGTGGTCCCAGGGCTTCCACAGAGGTAGCTGGTTGAAGGCCTCCTTTGAGAATACATCTCGGAAGTCCTGGTACTGCTCTGGCACTAGTGCCTCAAACTGTGTGGGTTCTGCCTCCAGCTTGTGGGCCTCCTGGGCCATCCGCTGCGATGGCGTCATGGTCGCTCTTAGCTCATGTCCCCACCCCAGGGGGATGATAGCGGCGTAGATCCCATCCCCAGGCTCTATCACAGGGTCTGAGTTGGCTCACACTTGTATCAACTGGCAGGATGTTGGGCAGCGGGACATGGTGACTTTCTGTCGTGTCCAGTCCACTTCCGGGTTGTGGTGTAGCAGCCACAAGTGTCCCATAATGAGGGACTGCCTCCCAAGGTTCATGATGGCAAAGCGGGCCCGCTCTGTGTGTCGCCCGAACATCAAGAGGGCCTCTAGCTCCTCGGTTATGGCTCCATTCTCATTTGGGGTTCCATCGACATTGCAGACAGGGATGGGCTGGGGAAGTGGGGTCATCTCAAGCCCATGTTTTCTGACAAACTCTTCCCTGTAGCTCCGGAATCTAGGAGCGCTGACATGGAGACGCTGGTGAGGGACGTTAAGGTGGTCAGCTTCACAGCGAGGTTGAGGGACCTGGGAGGCTGTTTGGACAACACATAGATGGCAGGTGGCAGGACCACTACCTCCGACACCATTTCTGGGGCTTCTCTGCCCTTGCTGGTTGAGGACACGTTTTTCCTCTTCTTCTTGGCAATGACTCGGTGGAATTTAGATATCGGCGCTGGGTTAGGTGCCTCATGGTATCTACACGAGCTAGTACTATCACCTGCAGGCGGCTGGGGTGCATCCCTCACCGGTCGCTGTCCTGAAAATCCTCTTGGGCCTCCGCCTCCTGCCTTTCTCCCTCTGTCTCTGGTTCATCCACCAGCTGTCTCCTCAGCCCCTCCATGAGTGCTCTGAGGTCTTCAGGGTGCATCCATCTGGCTCAGTGGGTTTTCGGTTGCGGGCAATCCCACGCGATGTGCCCTGGTGCGTCGCAATTGTAACACAGCCTGTTCCACCTCTGGTTGATCCTCGAGCGGTCAAGGTCCATGGGTTGTGGCCCTGCTCCTGCTGCAGGGCAGGGCGCAGGGGGCTGGGGTGCGGTGGCGGCAGGTAGGGGGTGTGGCTGCAGGAGAGTGGTAGGGAGTGGGGGTCTCAGGGGCAAGAGTGGGGGCCTGGCAGGGGCTAAGTGGGGTTGTGTCACCTGGAAACACCACCACTGGTTGTCAAGGAGGGTGGCCTCGCATTTCCACTCAGCCCAGGTTGTTGGCATGGGGCGGAGGCAGTAAATGCTCTCGCAGAGCCAGGAGTTGATCGCCTGTTCGAAGCGATCCACTAGCCCCACATCCCCTAGCCATGAGGTGGGTCCGAGGATCTCAAACTCCTGGATTATCTTATCCATGGAGTCGCTGCCCTGCCGCAGAGTGGCCAGCTTCTGTCTGGCTGTGGCTTCACGGTTCAGGTCCCGGAACATGGCATCGAGTTCCATGTTGAACTCATCCATGGTGAGCCGGGGGGAGCCCCTCGTCAGTAGCACGATGGTGCGCTGTGTCGCCCACACCCCCACAGTCCCTCCCTTCATATAGGACAGGACAAAGAGGATCTGGGAGAGGGCGTTGGGGAATTCCGCTGCTTGGACATGGAAATATATGCTGCATTCGGCCTTGAAGTGGTCAAGGTCTTTGGCTGCTCCAGAGAAGGCAGTGGGGGGGGGCAACTTTAGGCAGTTTGGGTCTGGGGGCGGGTGCAGGTGTCAGTGCAGGAACCGGTGCCGGTGCAGGCGCAGCTGGGGGCTGGTTTTGAGCTTGGCTCTCTATGATGGCCTGGAGCTCTTGGAATCAGGACAGCAGTTCATCATACTGCTCTTCAGTCACCATAGCAGGGGAGGCAGGGGAGATGAGGTTGAAGCCTTGCTGTCAGGGACAGCTCCGAAAGCGGCAAGGTCCTGGCGTGCAGGACTTGGTGGGACGAGTAGTGGCTGTGCATAGCGGCGATCCCATCGTGGGGTGAGCATCCCCAACCACTTAGTCTGAAGTGGGAATGTGAGAAGAAGGCTACTTCTTTGGTCCCTACTCCAGCTGTTATTATATACATGTGGGATCAATCACATGGGGCGTGCCACATCACCCTCGCACACAGCCATGGCTCTCCAGGTGCCTCTGCAGGAGATCCCAAGAGGGCCCGCTGTGGGTGCAGGGCGAGTGCGGTGGTGGTGGCGGTGATATAGGGATGGTAAGATACAGGAGGGGAAATGGGCATGCGCACCAGTGATACATTGAGCAGCGGGAAAGGTGGTCCATGTAAGAGAGAGAGAAAGGAAGAAAGGAAGAAAGGAGGAAAGGAGAAAGGAAAAGGGAGAGGAGGGAGAAGCGGTGCAGAGTGGGGAAGCGGAGCGGGGGTTGGGCAGGGCGTGTCGGGGCATGCCCTGACACTTTAACAGACCGTAGGGCTTGTGGCATGGAACCTTGGCATGGGCGCAGGTGGTACAGGAAGAGACATAATCTTTGACAAACATGTGAATGCCTGGCCAAGTGTACTCTCGACGGATTAGGTCAAGGGTGTGGCTTTGCCCAAAGTGTCCAGACAGGGGGTGATCATGCTTATACCTCAGAATCCGCAGATGGAGATTGTTAGCATCTGGCACATAGATGCGGTTGTCTAACCTAAGCAAACCATTATTATCTAGTGACCATTGTGAATCTGTGGGAATCGGGGAAGTGAGGTGTTGGGCAATGGTGGGATCAGTGGGAAGGGCAGCAATGATGTCCTGATGGATGGCCTTGACGTCGACCAATGTGCCTGCATGGAGAACAGGGGTGGCAAGGCAAGTGGCTTGAAGGGAAGATTCAAGCTGTTCCTGGGTGAAGACCAGGCAGAAGTTTTGCGGATTAACACAGGCATAGTCCCTATCCCCCTCTTTGGGATAGATGTCCCAGTGTCTAGTCAACACATCAGGCTTGGCACCGAGTCTACCAGGACAAAAATGGACAATCATGTTGAATTGGGAAAGGAACTCAGACCAGCGGGCTTGCCAGCGAGTGAGAAGTTTCATGGTGGAGAAGTATTCCAGGTTTTTGTGATCCATGATGATGTCGATGGGGTTGGCAGAACCTTCAAGATAGTGATGCCAGGAACGGAAGGCTTCGTAAATGGCTAGGAGCTCCTTGTCATGTGTGTTGTAGTTGAGTTCTGGCACCATCAATGTCTGCGAGCAGAAAGCGACAGGACGTATCTCTTCATCAGTACAACGAATAGAAATAATACCTGATATCGCATAGTCCGAAGCGTCAGTTTCAATGATTAGCAGGGCGTCAGGAACCCAATGCGTCAAGATAGGAGCGGAGGTGAAAGCGTCCTTGAGGCGTTGGAAGGTGGAGCGACAGTCATCAGAGAATACCCAGGGTACTCCCTTACAACTGAGGCGGGTGAGAGGAATCACAATGTTGGAATACTCGTGAATGAAGCTGCAATAGAAGTTAGCAAATCCCAGAAAGGATTGGATATCCTTTACTTTATGTGGCTCAGGCCAATCCTGGATGGCTCTGATTTTCTCTGAGGACATGGACAGTCCATTTGGTGAGAGAATGTACCCAACATACTCCGTCGTATCAGTATGGAACTCACACTTCTGCAGATTGGCAAATAAGCCGTGAATGCGGAGCCTATGCAGGACCTCATGAACATGTTCCTCATGTGAGGCCATGTCAGCAGAGTAGATAAGAATGTCGTCAAGGTAGACTACCACACACACATCGAGGAGATCAGCAAAGACGGAATTCACGAACCGCTGAAATGCCACAGGGGTGTTTGACAGACCAAAGGGCATTACAAGCCACTCATAGGAGCCGTAGCACATGCAGAAAGAGGTCTTCCACTCGTCCCCAGCAGCAATGCATACCAAGTGGTAGGCATGCCGGAGATCGAGCTTCATGTAGACTTGGGCATGGCTTGGGGCATCTAGGAGGTCAGAAATTTGTGGGAGTGGATAGCGGTCTTTCTTCATGATCTTGTTGAGGCCTCTAAAGTCAACACAAAGATGGAGGGAACCATCCTTCTTGCAGACAAGGGGCATGGGGGAGGCATGGGCGGGGGATGATGGGAAGATGAATCCCGATGCCAAGTGCTCATCAAGGAAAGTGCGTAGGGCCTCAAGTTCAGAAGGAGAGAGAGAGTACAAAGTACCCAGTGGTGGATGCATACCTTCCTCTAGCTCGATCTTTAGGTCGAACTCACAGTGCGGCACAAGCGTATTGGCTTTCTTCTTGCTAAAGACATCTGCAAACTCATGGTATGCCATTGGTAGAGCTGAGAGGTCGATAGGCTCGGAAGGAATAGATGGATTAGTAGCTGCAGCATGCAGCTCACTGAACAGAACAGAAGTGCTCACGGCAAATGCTACCGAGCCCTCAAGTCAACAGGCCTTGGTGAAAACCTCAGCACTGACAAGCTCGATAGGCAGCGCATGGCTAACGGATGGTTACGGTGCATCAACAGACGGAATGCTTACTGACAGATCAGGATCCAGAGGTTCAGCGGAAGCGCTTATAGGTTCTAGGTGGGATTGTGTCAGCACTTGGAAGGTTATACTACTCAATACCCAGTCAATCGACGGATTGTTGCAGGTGAGCCAGTTATGCCCAAGTACCAGAACACACACGCCATCTAGTGGAGTGACATAGAAAGTCGACAGAATGACAACACCAGACGAAAAGCGGAGCAGAAGGTTGATAGCCTGCATAATAAGGTTATTAGTAGTGTATCAGGGCATGGGAAAAACATTACCGTGACTCGCTGTCAGTGACTCGCTGTCAGTGACTCGCTGTCAGCGACCATTAAGGTCCACTACTCCAGCATAACAGCCCATTAAGGGTGGGGATGACAATCGCAGCGAAAGCAGGGTTTCGGCTTCAATGACTCGTTCATGAGCATTGCACCTCGTACTTGACACAGCCCCGATATTTCAGAGAATCAGAAGGTGCAACTGGGTCAGACAGGAAGCACAGGGGGTAACCCTAGTTGATTTTCGAACTCCAGTATGAGGTAGTGTACAACCGGTATTTAAGTGTAACAGAATGAATAGGAATAAATCACCAGATCTCACAGAGATTGTGGGCAGGCTTAAGAAGGAAGAAAAACAAACAACAAGCATGGGAGAAGGATGGCCATGCATGGCCATCAAGAAAACAAGCATAATAAGGAATGACTCATAGGCCATGGAACAGTGTCAGGGCATGGCCTAACCGGCTACCCTGACTCCCTATGCCAGAAGGGAGTTGCCATAAGACGATCCAGAGAGATCTGAAGAACGCAGGTAATCTCGCTTAGCTCTCGCTTAGCTCCTGCTTCCTTTCTTCCATCCACATGTCACCCCCTTCCCATGCCTCGCTTACGATTATCCAAATAAATACTTATCTTTTCATGTCGTCATTCTATCGGCTATCTCTTATCTCATTGTAGCTATGCTCTAGTGGGTAGCGGTACCCATGTATATAACTTCTATCTTTGCTGAGGGTGGTGTCAGAGGCCAGATTCGAGACGAAGGAATGTCTCCGTAACGGAGGGCTTCGGCCTCAGCGACTTCTGCCAAGAGCGCTGTGCCTAGTGACATGTCCGTGCCCTAACTTACTGACTGGCAATTAGAACCTAGGGGGGGTAACTCTAGTTGATTTTTCTACTGGGGCGTAACCTATGTACAAGTGGGATATATATATGGTTACAGCAGGGACGGTTCCGCAATTGGCGGAGCCGATGGAGCGGAGCTAACGGGGTTTAACCATTAGCCGACTGAATATTACCGATGAGTCGGTTCGCGGGGTTAGCGGAAAGGCAGGCGATAACCCAGAAACGGAAAGGAGGGATAGGCCCGAAGGTGGGCTCTGCAGGGCAGGTGAGTGTATTGCCCAGCGGAGGTGGGGGTGTGCTAGCAGACGTCGGAGCTGTCCGGAAGTCTTCGGGGCTCCATACTTAGGGAGGCATAGGTAATAAATTGAAATGAGGGGGTGACCATCGAGGGGTACCGAGAGGTTTGCGGAATATGGGGGCTCCGAGGTTGGTGAGGGAGGAGCGGAGTTAGAACGGAGGGATCAGAGGGACCGGAAGTCGATGGCCGGGGATGGATATGACAGGTGGCGCCTCAGCATTAACAACAACTAGGATTCTTGGGAACATCCTCTTCATCGTGAACTGACATGCAGTCCCTGACAAACAGGTAGCAGTGACGGGGAGGGATGATGGGCTTGTCCAGGCAGCATCAGGTGGGTAGTGGAGTTGATGGGGTCAAAGTGGAGGAGGGAGGAGGTGTGGGGAGTGGTCACCTGACCGTGGGAATTTCCGGGTCATGACATAGTGCCATCAAACATGCGGAGTTGAAGCAGGTCAACAGAGTAAGTTTCGAGACAGTTCTGATTGACAAAACTACTATCTATGAAACAATCAGATGAGCCGGAGTCCACTAAGGCAGGATAAGTCCCTCCAGGTAGAGCAGCGGCAACATAGGCAGATTCCAATGACGAAGAAGAAAAAGGAACAGTGGAAGGAGGAAATATTTTTGAG
Source organism: Cantharellus anzutake (assembly GCF_015039405.1). NCBI lineage: Eukaryota > Fungi > Basidiomycota > Agaricomycetes > Cantharellales > Hydnaceae > Cantharellus > Cantharellus anzutake. The sequence continues at coordinate 49,308 of NW_024067167.1, forward strand.
CCGGGGACATTCCCCTTGAATCAGGAAACAATTGAGAACCAGGGGCATACCCCTTTGAAGGTGAAACAAGTGGAGAGCCAGGGGCATTCCCCTTTGAAGATGGAAATTGACCATAATCAGACACAAAAGAAATAGGAACAGAAAGAGAGTTAGAAGAAAGAGCGGACGCATTAAGGTGAACCACTCAAAGCGCACTTTCGCAATTGTTACGACCATTTGAGAGTGCTGGACTCAAAAGATCAACGACTAGTTTTTTGCCTTGTCAGAGACATCGAGTTCGGTGTCGGGCACCTCAGCGATCGCCTGATGGGCCTTAGTCACGTTGGAAGATGATTTTCGGCAGTCCCTTGCCATGTGGCCAGGCTTACCACAGAAGAGGCAGAGTTTGTTGTCAACTCAGCGTTGATGCTCCTCAGGAGTGAGCTTACCATCTTTACCGAGTTTTGTCGAAAGGTTGGAGGTGAAGGAAGTAGACTTAGCACTGGATGGCTTGTCCTTAGGCACTTTACTACCAGAGGCGATGTAGGCAGGATAATCACCCATGCACAGACTTGGCTCGGATACCCGCTTCCACAACTATAAAACCCCTTCCATTCATATGACAACTCGGTACGAATTTAGTATCTAAAAATAGGGCTAATTCCTACAATCCCATCGATACCAAGAACGTCCCAATCAGTGGAGAATTGACGGAGTTCCGTGTTGGAGAAGTTAGGCATGGCAGGTCACGAGCATGTGCGGGCATGGGAATCTCAAGCGGCAACCCAAAATTCCAGCCTCACTCATTCCCACAGCGTCTAATAAATTGGTAAAAGTCCCATTGGCTGCGTAATAGTTCCATTCAGTCACATTTCCAATTTCAGCTCCTAATTCCGTAAATCTGTTGAGAAATCGCTTATTTTCATATATTTTCATATTTTGCCATCATTTCAGATATTGATTGATTTTCTTTTATTGTTACTGTTACCTTTTTTATTATTTCGCCTAATAAGGTATGTAGGTGCCATATGGCATCAATATTTCCCATCTATTATTTCTAAAAATCATTATTTCTTATAATCCTGTACATACCGGATTTTTGAAAAGAAGTTCTCCCCTCCCCCAAAATTCTCTGAGGTGCTAGGACGTGCTAGAGTGGGTGTGAGTGAGTGGAATTCCAACAGTAGGAATAAGGGCAGCTGTCTAGCTCACAACGAGTGAGTAGTGGACGCTGAGCCCGGACCTTGCGGAAATCCCGGAGAACCACCACAGAGTTTAAGGATCGAGAGTATAGCGAAGTTCAGTCAAGAAAGTAGGAGTTTAGGGAGTTTGGCCCCACAAGCTTAGTCAGCATAGAGAGCCGCAAGCCCTCTTTCAGTGACGGTGGAGGAAGGAAGAGATGATGAGGTCAAGAGTTCTTGTTGCCATCAGACTTGGTGGGCTTAGAGGATGATGGAGCGGAGGGAGAGGCAGCGTTGTTGTGGGAAGGTCGTACACTGTCTTGGCAGCGTTCCCAGTAATGGGTGTCAAGCTCTTGCACAAGATCATGAAGATCCCACAACGAATCAGGCCTACCAGATCGATAGATCTCATCTTTAAGACAATCAGGCAACCCATCATAAAAAAGAGACTGAAGCGCACCTTCACCATATCTGCATAACTGTGAAGCATAACGGTTGAACTCAATGATGTACTTGCTAATCCTTTGGTTGTCCTTCATGACCAAGTTTTTGAGTTGATGTTCCACATCGCGGGCAGGATTGTGTGAACCGAAGTTCTTGCGGAGTCCCTCAATGAAACGTTCCCAGTCATCCTCCCAGGGAGGTGCTCGACCACCAGGTGCATGTAAGAGATCGGGTTCAAACCAATTGAATGTGGAGCCCATTAGGAACAACTGAGCATAGATAACCTTCTTACGGTCAGAGCTAAAGGCCTGGGGACAATCCCGGAAATTTAGTTGACACTGAACTAGGAACGTATGGAGCTTCTTTTGGTCCAACCCATCAAACTGGTCAGGCTTGCGCACCTTTGTGCGATAATTGTCGATCAAGGCAGGTGGCGGAGGTGGTGGAGGTGGCAGCTGATGAGGGACATTGGACTGGGCGAGAGCTGCAATGGCTCGAGTTAACTGAATCAGGATGCTTGCCTCGTCTTGCATGTTAGCAGGATCATCAGGGCTGTTACCAATAGGACCATCAGGAGGTGGAACAACTGGGTCAGCTGTTGGTGATGGCCTTGACGAAGATGGTGGAGGACAAGGTGGAGAGGGATCGGGAACTGCAGTGGCATCGACATCGCCTTCCACTTCAGCCTCAGATCGGGACCTTGTAAAAACAGGCATCGATGATTGTTGGCCTCCGTGGTCAGCTGTGAAGCTAGCAAAGGGTGTGTCGATGTCGAGGTCATAGTCATCAGGAATCCCGAGACCAGATTGGTGTTGCTGTGTGGAGGTGGAAGGTTCATGGGTCTGCAAACGAGTTACATAGTGTCTAGAAGCCATTTGGAACGTGCAGTGAGTTCGAATATACTGTCAGAAACTGTATTCAAGGTATATGCAGGAAGCAGAGCAGAGTACGGTGGTGTGAGTGGTCACTTAGCTAATGAGCTACTCTGTTACAAGGCGTCGTGGGGGTTGGGACTTTGGCTTCAACGACTTGGCTAGAGCAATGCACCACGCATTCTAGGCTGTCCCGTTGTAGGAATATAAAAGTTACAACACTAAAACAACCAGAAACCATCACAAAAAAATTGGATAAAAATCATACAACCTCCACGGACCAGAAATAAAAATAGGAATAAAATCATAACTCAACAAAATGAATTGAAATAAAATATCGGAAAAATAATGAAGAACAGAGTCGATGGGTTGAGTATCTACGCGAACTTTCAAGTCTAGGGATTAAAAGATGGTTCAGAAAATGAAGAAAAACAGCAAATAAACTCACATGAAAACAAAAACAAGGTTTCCTGTATCAAATAAAATATTAGAAATTCGTGGTAACGTGGGAAAATAGTTTTACGAACGTACGAAACGAATGACAAAGAGAAATCGGAAGAAAATCAAGGCATTCATATAATGAAAAATGGTCGGGTACGAGGAAAAGATGAAAGAATTGGAAATATTTATATGAGGAAAATAGAGAAAAATATGAATCTTTGTCGGTCTTAAAGAGTTAAAGTATAGGTCTGTGTACGAAAAGATTTCATGTTAAAATCTGAAGAATTGAGGGAGAAATGGATTTAACAAGATTAAAACACACTTGCAGAGAAGACTGGCTCAAACATCCTGAGTTTGTGGTAAAAATGGATGAGCTAGAAATGCAAAACTAAAGAGTTTGAGTCCAGGAACAAGGCATAATTTATCCAGAATTAATCGTAGGAAAATGGATGAGCTAATGCCAAAGCAATCTGGAGAACCTCAAAATTAAATCTTGAAAAATTCATATCTTCATAAATAATCCTCATAGTTTACTGTTGTTTATACCGACGGAAAGCTACACTCTTAAGCTAACAAATAACCCCATGACATGTGACCTAGAATAAAGTGAGTAAACAAGGGTAAACAAGGTCATGATGGGTGTTAGGCAATGCAATTGGCTAATTCCCACACCAAAACTTCCAGAAAGTTCTAGAAGCAGAATGGGATGCTGATCGCTTACATAAGAGGATTGCTAAGCTCAATATAAGATTACTCAGCAATGTAAATAGTAAAGTGACATGTGAAAACAGAGCCCTTAGGAAAGGTATAAAAGACCGCATTTTCTGGTCTGACCCCTCTTCCTTCTTTACTCCTCTCCCCTACGTGCTCTGGCTCATAGGTCATAAGGCGTCCTAATAAAAATTAAGTTTTATTAGTATAAGTGTGCAGTTCAGATCACATCTGAGTAAAAGTGATCAACCCTCAGTAAAAAGTTAAGAAGAAGTTAAGAAATAGTGACGTTGAGTCAAGTTGGTTGGAGTCACTCTGAGTTAAAAGTGACAAGACAGAGGTGAAACGACTGAAAATAGTAGGTCTATAGCGCGATTTTCGTGTGGAACAATCAGGTAGACAAGTGAATTGAACCCTGAGAATTTCATACACACACAAATAATCAGTGACACATACAAATATCAATACACAAAGCAACCAAAACGCTACAGTGGTTGAGTTAAAGTACCAATACTAACATATAAGTATCAGAAGAAAGAACAGCCTTTTATAGGATTTCTGTTCTCCTCCTTCACCGTATTTCACGTTTAGTGGGAAGGACCTTGCAGCGATGTTGACTTAAGCAGGGATGAAGTTGAGGGGCAAACTTAAGACGAGAGTACTTTGGGGGGAATTTGTCAGGGGACGACTCCTGGGTCCCCATGACCCTCACCTATGGTCCACAGCCTGTGGTGTAACCAGCCCTATCCAGGGCACAGCCTACTGTGGGTAAGGAGATGAGAAGGAAGCTAACTTTTCATCTTCCCACAGTGGCCACAATATCAGCAAAACTTCCGGGGATACCCGGAAGTCACATGAGGGGGTAGGAACCGGGCCTGGAGCATGTGGCACACGGAGTGTGCGCACATGCGGGAAGCATGGCGAGTGGAAGCGGGTCTGGATCCGGGCTAGTCAGGGTGTGTGCCCTGACAGAATTCTAGTCGATATTCGAACTGACGTACATCGACAGTAAACTACAAGTATAAATACAAAAGGAGAACAGAGAAGGGGCTGGTCAGTCTGGTGCAGGATGGGAGTGGGATGGTAAGTGCGACAAAACTAAAAGAGTGATAAGGACCAGGGAAATGGAACAGAGGATGGCGAAGTTGGGAGGCAGAATGAATAGGCTGACAATCTAGGTGCCAATATGGTGGCGGATCAGAATGTCAATATACAAATAAATCAAATGTCAATAAGGAGCAGATCAGCAGTGACAATATCGACTGCTAGTAAGTTAAGCGAATGAATAGGAATAAAATGGTATCGGCTGAATGGCTGAGGAACTCAAGTGGTGGTGGGAGAAAGAAAGAGGTGCCGCTACAGGGCCGCAGACAGGAACCACTATCGGCACCACTAAGTGATGGACAACAGTGTGAATAACAGGTGCAAGAATGGGGGTGCAGATGATGGAAGTGGTAGAAGGGCGGGGACTTTGCAGGGCCGTGACATCGTGACAATATGCACCTTCTCCGCTCAGATGTAATATAGCATGCTTGCTGAGCTTACAATTAGATAAAGTCCTTGGTTAATACATGATTAATGTTGGGATTCCTCACAACATTAAGATGATATATTTCGGATACTATCATGGCTTTGTCAGGATAAACTGATTAAATTTCCGGAAAGACAAGATTTTACGACATGATTTTGGTCAAATACATGATGAAACAGGGATTTATCATGTAGACATGGTCAAGAGAAAGTTGGATTTTATGAGGAAATCCCATCGCCTATTGGACACGATTTTATGCTGGAATTACTTTTCTCTGTGCATGCTTTGATTATCGTTGGAATGTCACATCTCCTGGGTGATTGGTGGAAGAGGCTTTTGTTATCAGCCGGCGGGTATCTGAGCGCGATATCAAGTCGACAGTTAGATATCGTGCTCTGGCCAAGTCATGGACCCTTATGTACCTATTTGGGTGGCCAGAACAAAAGAATACAAAGTGGCGCACAACATGAAGTTAAGAGAAGTCCTTTCCGCTCGCTGAGCGGGTGGTTACAATATGTGTGCCCCGGCGCGCCACGTCGGCAATAAGGTGCCTAGTGGCCCGTCCTCGTCACTGCGCTACGTCGGGTTGCCACGTCAACAGCTTTCGGAGTTGTGGGACTCTTCCATTGCGACCCTGGAGGAGGATCGAGGGATTCTTCGCTTGGTGTATTCTGATCAGTTGGCATATCGTGGTGTTGCAGACTTCTTCCAGATTGTAAATAAGCATCGCCAAGCGCACGAGACTACACGATAGAGTGACGGACAGGTTGGATAAATTTTTAGCTCATTATGGCATCATGGCAATAGAGATGTGTTTGTCAACTATACCGTCATTCACGTGTGAATGGTTGATTTTGTTGATCAGCAGAACTGACAAACTGACCACAGTCAATTCAGACTACACTCCCGCTGCACGTTGTCAAGGGCAGTGGCTGGTCCCAGAGCTCGACAAACGGTTAATACATCTAATCAATGAACACACTTTTGACCTAATGGTTGGCGGTTTCAACAACGGCCGTAGATAATGGGATTCGTTGGCAGAACCTCCCGTGGAATTGCTGTCCACCCAAGCGCCGGTTCGGACAAAGTTTGTATATGCATTTGGGTAGCTTCTGGCATCTGTACATTTTAAACAGCCGCACATTCCATTAGGCACCACTTCGCGAAAGCACTAAAAGGGTAGGCCAACACGTTTGATACCTTCCGGTACGGATAGAACACCAGTTGTCTTGCATCACCAATCCCAGGAGCTACTTGGTTCGGCATAGAAAGCTGGTTTCTGGCGCTGCAACAACCCTATGTTCTCCTTTCTTGGGAAGTCATCCGACAGTACGGAAGATCGTAGCAAGTCGGCATACTTCTCATCGTAACCTGGCGGGATTGCAGAGTATGTCGAGGATGAGCACCCCTTTGCCACAAGGAGATAGTGATTAGCCTCGGGGAATGCAACACCACTCCGAGTTTCAGGGTGATTGCGGGTTTCAACATAAACGGAGGATTCGCTAGCGCCCAACTCAAGAAAGAGTGACAGAACAGGTTTCTCCCGGTTAGGGTCCGAAATGGTTGGATTCACGTAGACATCTCCTGCCGGCACGTATCTCCGATTCTTTATTTGAATCTGAAGAACGGATGTGTTCAGTGGGTGGATAGAGTCCCGTTCCGGGTTGCCAAAAAAAACTGGAATAATCAGATCAACCGAACGTTGTTGAGCCTGACAATTGAAAGCCGCCCCACGAAGAAGTAATTTGGACAGATACTTGATCTGAACCACCTTACTGTCTCCTGCTTGAGCAAAATGGGAGAAAGATATGTACGCATCTTTGTATGCAATCTGGAGTGTATCGGCACCGTCCCTGGTTGCCACAGGAAGAGCACCAAGGATTGCCTTGTGATAGCATCCATTGAACAAGGACTTCAAGAAATCAACAACCTTAATAGGCACATGGAACACAGCTTCATCTTCAAATGGCGCCGGATCACGCATGAGCACCCTATCGTGAGCAATCGTCACAAGCAGACGACCCACAGCTTCTCCACGCTCTCCACGAGCAAGAAGCTCATCACCATAGGCATCATTCAAGATGGTGGGTCCCCGATATGCAATGGGGGGGTGGGCGGTGCTAGCACCGCTCGAATCATCAAGGTTAAGCAATCGCGCCGCAACTTCAGCGAGCACAGGTTCAGAAGGATAGCCGGAGTGCATGAATTCCCGATGCTCCGGTACAGCATAGACCACTCGCATGTAAGATTCCACTAGAGTTGAGACCCGTGACCTTGCAACTTCCCGCGAAACATCAAACGACAGTTGGATCCTGATGTCGAGAGCCGCAAGGGTGGCATGAACGTCCTTGGGCTCCTTTTGTGCCCCCTGTTTTGGATTCAACTTCCCCATCGCAAACACAAAGATGTTGTCGTTCTCGTCCACTTTATGTCTATATTGGGAATACCATCTGAACCATTTTGCGTCAATTAGAGCACTTACTAGTAGAGTAGAGTATGACTAACAAGGGCCTACCAAAGCGAGCCATTTCCTCAACGGAACACATCCTGTCAAGCGTGACAGGCACTTGGCCTTCATCGAGTTGAGAGCAGATCCCATGGGAGAATATGTCAAATGGCAGTTCGGTGTATGGAGCAAATAGTGTTGTGAAGCCCCAGTCCCGGGTCGATGGGTGTAAAGATGGGGTCGGAGCTAGTGATCTTAATTTCGAATTTGTTGATAGGAACAGTGTGAAAAAAGGTTGGGATCTGACCCAGCGCAACACGTGTCCCAGCGCATGATATGCGCTACGATCTCTCCCAGACCCCTTCGGGTCCTTGGTGAGGGTGTGCGCTTCGTCGATGTAAATAAAGAAGGCACAGCGTTTCGTCGTCTTTTGCCCGTTCCTCAACACCACTCGCTGGGGGGGATATAGAGTTTGCTTGAGGCGTCGAATCGATTCTTGGAGAGGCGCCTTCAGGATCTAGAAGAAGGCATACATTTATTCATTCCTTGGCGTACGGGGAATACACACCTCGAAATCGCTGGTTGATGCTGCAACGTTCTGAAGCCAAACGTTAATGAAGAGCAACGGCAGTATGATGACATATCACCTTCGCACTCTTAACCACACTTCGGTAAAAAGCCTGACGGTTGGGTCCCGTTGCTTCGAGAGTCTGATCTTCCGCCAGGTAATCATGCCACTTCTTCGCGATCTCAGCGTGAGAGGACAACTGCCATGAGCGCACAATGGTCTCCGCCTCTTTAAACATTTCCATTAAGAATGCGGCATATTGAGCGTACAGAACGGCATTTGTGTCCAATGGATTTGGCTCAAAATAACCAACAAGATCGTTGATGTCAGCCGGTGGATAAGCTAAGCCAGAAATCGCTCAGTTCACAACATCGAGATAGTTGTGTAAATCCAGTTACTTTTGAGGCCCTCAGGCAATGCTTCTCTTATGTTCATGGGAAATGCAAACCGCTCCTCTGAAGCTTTGTCCACTAGCCGTGACTTGCCGCAGCCGGAAGACTGGACGATGGAGATGGTACGATTGTACACTGATTGGGCAGTAACATAGTTGTCCAAAGCACGAAGCAGGCAGTCTTGGTCTGCGCCGATGTAATTTTGTGAAAAAGATTGAAAGGACGCTGACAACAGCAAGAATAAGCAACTTTGCAGGTCACGGTGATCAAATTTATACCTTTCACTGAAAGTTTTGATGAATTATGAGGAGAAATGGCAGCATACAACGGATATTGCGATGATGACAACTTACACCAATGGAACTCTGATTCCTGGTCCCTGGCAAAGACCAGCGCAGGCTGTGTCTGGTCTTGTTGAAATGACTCATCTGCTCGCAACAATAAATTTCACGCAGCAAGGCATCCCACCACTGCCTACGGAGCCGCTTAATGCTCAAAAAGGAACGTTGCTTGTAAGCCTCCACAATTTGGCGGTCGACTTCCACGAATTCCTCGAATGACACCTTTCCCTTGATTGCGAGAGGATAAAATTCGAGGACAATTTGGGTGAGGCACTTAACGGCTTCATAACTCGATATGTCTTCAAACCGCCCACGGAATTGGGCTAGTATTCGCTTCGTCTCTGGGTCTAGATGTTCATCCTCACCCGAGGCAACGCTCGCAACATCTGCTTCATCCTGGTCGTCAAGCCGAGCATGACTCAGAAGCTGAGCCAGTTCACTCATCTTGGGGGATGATACAGTCTTGTGACGCTTACATAAGCAAATGTTCTGCCCGCACCACCCTTTCTCTCAAATCATATCATCCTTATGTTTCAAACCATACTAGAACTGTGCGGGAAGTGAAGCTATATACCATGAGTAATTAGGTGAATAATTTAATGGTCAAATTGTAATTGAGCTAAGCACCATCATGCGGCGTCGATCTCCATCATCGGGAGAGCTGGACTGGCCACACTGTGGTTCAATACTCAGTAGTAGAAGCTCTTATACCGGTTTCATCGAAGGGTATGACTTATTGCTCGCGAAGATAGACCAATTGGTCTGCAGACTAGACCGGTGCACACAGCGTGTGTGCGTTAGTACCTGCGTTTACCTACATATCCACACTTCTTCTCTCTGCTTTTCTGTGGCTACATGCCCTTTGATCAAAAACACCTCTGGTTCCATGTGTAGATCGATTCAAACCACACGTGGACAACTTGTGACGTGGGGCGCCCAAGGCTCAGAAACAAAAGTAACTGCTCGGTCTGTGTTATGAACGCTTGCCAGGTAGGGATATAGATAATGGATATACTTAGCACATGCAAGCAGCCGCTCCATTCTATTGCCAAGTCCAGTGCGAAGATAGCCTCAGTGTGAGATCCGAATATCGTGTATCAGACTGTGGAAAATAGGGACGACAACGAAGGGATCACTGGGAGTAGAAGAAAAGAGACGAGGATGGACAATAGATGAAAGTAGCGCGTGATTAACATGGAACCAGTGCTGCTCATTTTCCCCTTCACTACCTACGCCCAATTTTGTGAGTGGATTGGCAAAGGCCGCACAACGCGCGAAAATCGTCCGTTCATAACAGGTCTCAAAAAGAATGTACCAAAAAAAAATAAATTGGTCATCCGTACACCAGCAAAGTTGTGGGATGTGACCGTGAGAACCGGGCTTGGGAGAGTATATAAGGGGAGAACGTGGCAATGTTCACCTTCCAGCTTGCGTCACTTTGTGATTACCCGTGGTTGTCGAATCCACCATTGGGGGTTGTGACTTGTAACTTCTTGGGTGCGTTTTCCAGGTGACGGAGATGGACTGATTGGCAAGACTTCGAAGAATGCCGATGATTCACACAGCTGTGGTGTGTATCAAACTCAGCTTTGCCTACATCCTTTGTTATGTACCTTTGGGTTTTTAATTCGGCTTTGTCACAATGAGCTCCATTTTTTTTTTCTACTTCAAACTCTGTATCTTGTTGGTTTTGATATGAAAGATTGATGTGACCCTCGGCTGAGTTCTGTGTTAAGGTTAGGGGCATGCGTCAAAACAGTCCGAACTGAAGTGTGGTTGGCCGTTCTCTCTCCGTTCTGACGGCTGCTTTTGTTCACAATGAATGAAGCCGTACATTGCAGGCGGAACAGTCGGTGCCAATGTTTGCTTCTCAAACTGGTTGAGTGAGGATTAACGGAGGCAGTGATTTTTATACCCACGTCGACGCTAAAGCGAAAACATCCAACCAAGCACTGGTCCAAGGACGAGGCTCGGAACAAACCTGGTCAACAACTTCATCGTTCGTACGTGCGCTTGGCAACATGTGCACATGGGAACAAGCCTAGCTTGGGAACACACCCAAAGTTTTTGTCGAATTCCCCACCAAGAACAGGATTGTGCATGTGGCTCGCAGCTTCCTGGGTGTTGGTGCGAGTGATGGGAAATGGACTGATTGGCAAAAGTTTTGCGCATGAATGCACACGGCTGTACCCAGATGGGTCAAAGACTCAGCTTTGTCTACATTAGTGTTAATTCCGCCCTACTTCTGTGCACGGACTCATCCTCACTCCCCGATTGCAATTTAGTAATGATAGTAATTTGGTTTTTATCCTGTCACAACCGCCCGTTTTTGTGTTGGATGCGACGAATTGCTTGCTACCTTGGTTCTTGACTCTGACGTACATGGTGGCAGAATTGTTGCACGGGTCGTAAGTAAACGGTATCAGGAGATGTACACAATACTTTAGTCCAAATCGAGAAAATGATAGCTCGTTACATTGGCGAAATCATTTTTAAGTCCAGTCCAGGATGCATGCTCCAGGATCTGACAGTCATGCAAGAGGCTGCGGAAGATACGGACAACAGTACTAGCATGAGATAGGAGTATACTAGAAATTATAATACAAAGGAGGGTGTGAAAACGCGTCGATGGCGATCACAAGGATGAACGGATTGATAAACAAAGAGAAAGGCACGACCAACCGACTGTCATTTGCTCCCGTCCCTTGCCGATGATCGTGTTTAATTCTGCTCGTTCACAATGAGCGAAGCCATGCCCATCCCAGATCCAATACACATAGATGTCACGATAACCTTCTCGCCCGTTCTCTTCGTCCGTGCAAGACCCGTCACGATCTGACGTGCACCAGCTGCGGAAGGGGGAGAGGGAACTCAATAAAACCATGCCGAGCAAAAGTAAGAGGAATCAACTCACTCGCCCCCAGAGGGTGTCCAATGCCAATGGCACCCCCCTGCGGATTGACCTTCTTGGAATCAATCCCAAGCGTCCTCACAACATGAAGAGCCTGACTGGCAAACGCCTCATTAATCTCAAACACATCCACATCATTGACCGTCAGTCCCTTCGCACTCTTCTCCAACACTTTGGGGATAGCAAACACAGGCCCAACGCCCATGATGTCAGGTGGAACACCCACGGCTACACCGGCGACGAACTTGCCCAAGATGGGCAACCCGAGCTTCTTGGCGACGTTCCTTCGTGCCAAAAGAACGGCAGCTGCTCCATCTGAGACTTGGCTGGCTGTTCCAGCGGTCGTTGTTCCATTTGCTTTGAAGGCAGGCTTCAGTTTTGCCAACACCTCGGGGGTCACACCTTCCCTGATTCCATCATCCCAATCGACGACAATCTCTTTGGTTTCCTTTGTCTTTGGATCAACCCATTTCGTCTTGATGGGTAAAATCTCATCTTTGAATAGGCCCGCCTTGAGAGCTTTGACCGCTTTTTGCATTGATTCGGCTCCAAAGGCATCTTGATCCTGTCGAGTGACTCCGTAGCGCTCGGCAACGTTTTCAGAGGTGATACCCATCGGGACGAGGCAGTCTGCGGCGAGAGGGTGGGAGAGGACGGATTCGGACCAACCGGAGGGAAACATGCCTTGACCATAGAACATGGACATGGATTCCACACCGGAGCCTGGTTGAAGCCGTCAAATCAGTCATAAACTAATGACTAGGAAGAGCGGAAACTCACCGATACCAATGTCAATCTCACCAGCCCTAATTTCATTAGCGATCTGATTAACGGCCGCCAACCCACTCGAACATTGACGATTAACGGTGTTCAATGCGGCGGTGTAGGGAATACCGGCTGCAAATCCAGCCATTCGAGCAGCATTGGCACCTCCGCCAGGAGGGCAGACGTTCCCTACTGCAATGTCTTCGATGAGGGCGGGGTCAAGGTTAGCTCGGGTGTAGACTTCTTTTAGGACTGCTGCGAGGTATTCTTCAGGATAGGTGTCTTTGAAGCCACCCCGACCACCCTGTGAAGAAGAGATGTGACGGGTTCAGAAAAAAAGGATCGAGTGAGCGGAGATGGGATGGAGAAGGTCGGTGAAAGTTGGGGTCACCTTTGTAAGAGCGGTGCGAATGGCAGAAACGATGACGACGTCGTCGTCGTGCTTTTGAAAGAGACTCTCCCTTGGTGAGAGGGATGAGGAATGATACTGAGCAGACATGTTGGTCGTTGCCTGTGGGCTTGATGAGGGGATATGATGTTGAGGAGAGGTGTTTGGCGGAGTATTTGAATGATCAATGGCTTTGGTTGGGGTTCGGGAATATCACATGCCGGATTGGGGACAATAGCCGGATTGAATTATTTAATTTATTAAGGCCACACCTTTCTCCGGATCTGGGCAACGGATGCAAGTGTGGTAAAGCCGACCTGAACGGGCGAATCTGTGCACGACGACTTGGTCATCGGAGCTTAAGTATCAGTCGTCCCTCCTCATGATGGGACGACTGCCCCTCGGTAATTAGGGGGACTACAAACTTGATCTCATTCGCGCATCTTCCACTTCTCACATCAATATTAACCTGCTTGTATAATCGCGGGATATGTAGCAATCGTGCGTCTTTCTCGTGTATTTCTCACTTGGGAGTGACCTTCAACAGCCTATGCTTTTACCTCGGCCTCAGCCCTCCGATACTCTCCACAGCCTACAATTACTGCAGTAGTGGGTACTCCATAAATATATATACATAGCCTGATCCATCTCGCCGAAACATTAATGCTCATCAACCTCTCTGACTCCCCCTCTCCCGTCTCCGCCCCGCGCCGGTCTCTCATCACTCATTCTCCATAATACAACGTCCCTGGCGGGCGAGTGCACCTTCAAACCGCACATGGACACAACCGCACGTGGTGTAAATACTCGAGACTGGTTGCTTCCCCGCTGCCCTGCTACCGCGCTTCATCTGTACACCCAACTGGTCGATCCGGAGGGAAATGCATCCCGATTCCTGAATAGGTCCGATGACTACAGTCTCTTTACGCTTTGCTCCATCGTGTTGTGCAGTCAGCGGTTTGTACCCTGGTGCCAGTGTGTGTGATATATGCGGATATTACGCTGGTTAAACGTGTCATCGTACTCTCCAACGCTCCTGTTCGGCTATTGGGCCAGCCCCTCTTACGGCCATTCCACCTGCCAATGGGTGTGGCACTTGTCACACCATCTCATCACATGCCATTAGGCAAAACGGTAAATTAATCCCTTTCGAATCGTACTTATCAGTGAGGTACCAGAGTCCCATCAAAAATCCAATAAGATAGCGTGAGCTCGAAAGGAGCATGACACCACCACTTCCTAGTTGTCCGATTCCTACTTTTATGACCGAACATTGGTACTGTGTCAACATGATCACACTCACACATGTACTTATATTGAAATGGAGAAATAGAGCATGACGACTCACCTAATCTTAAATACAATGCAAAAGAGTGTTGACCGTGAGATTTGGAACTCCAAACTCCCGGTTTTCATCGCTGGAACATTACAGCATTACACTTCCTTTCACTGACACCGCCTCTTCCCCGTTTCCGGGGAGAGATTGTCAAGTCAGTGTCAAGTCAGGGGAATTAAGACGAGGGTCAAGAGGACTGATTGATGTTGGTGGCGGATATAGTGTTAAACGTCCTGCGAGGTCAAGAGGAAAGAAGCGACCTCATTCACGGAGCTTGGGTAGTTGGGAGAGGCGCGATACAATTCAAGTTACTAGTGCGATTGAGAGGAACTTGTGATGAGACAATTACTTGGACAAAATGGTAAGATAACCTCGACAAGAGCGTCAGAAGAAAACAGAGCAGCTCCTCTGGGGAGGGGTGTGTGTGTGTGTGTCGGATCGGCAAATGCTAAACACATCGTATGGGAGGGAGGTGTCATCAAGTGACAAAACTTATTTTTGACGGAAATTTTTATCTTATCACTTTTGTCTGATATGTATCTTGTTGTTACCTAAGCCCTTCCTATATACCGCCATGGCCCAGTATTCAAATGTACCAAGCGTATCGTTGACAGGGGATATATCCGACTCGGTGTTGACCCTAGGCCTTTGTCCTACACTGCGTACGCGTGATCTACTATGTTGATGGAACTTGCTCTGACATTGATTCCAGTCTTCCTCGCATACCGACTGACTGTCGTGAGCTAGGACGATCGCCTGAAGAAAGGAGTAGATAACGGATGCCGTTACAAGGCCAATCCAATGCTCATAGATCCATGTAAAGGACTCAGGACCCCCACGAACTATGGTTCCCGTAACAATTCCAAGGGTGAGAAAAAGGCTTGAACAATCACAGCTTCAATGAGACAGAAGTCCGGATAACAGGAGAGTGAAGCTCACCGTTAATCTTATAACGCTTCTTCGTTCCATCCCTGATTTGTGTTCCCTCTACCCAGTCGCCAGGGAGTATCCACCATGCAAGAATGTTATAAGCGAGCCACGCCAAGTAAACAAGGAATGCTTGAGTATCCCATAGGCCCCTTCACCACGATGGGTCAGTTAGCGCGTTATGAGCGTAGATAGGAAGGACGGTGAGAGGAGGCGGGCATCCTCCAGAATGTTTGTTGCAAACAAAGTACAATGCGTAGATTACAGATGGGGCAAGAGTAGTGCATGCGCAAGTTCCAACCACTCGGACGGCCCCAAACCACATGTCATTAGGAACTATCAAGGATATTCAATTCAATTAGCATGCCGCGTGACGCGTGACCCTTGACCCTTGACTCTTCCACCAGCGCAAAACGTCTGGACTCAGTGGCTTGGAATTGCAGCTGGCATACCAATCTCTCAAAACACTCCAGAGTACCATTGTATTTAGCCGAGTATTGATGACGACAGGGAGCCAGACTTTGCAGGAGTGCTGACAGATCTACTTGAAATGATGAGGGCGCGTCTTGATGGTCCTCAGGTATGTAAATGACCTCTATGTAGTTATAGGCCTCACCGTTGTTCAGGATCTCTCGTTCTCCGATTTGACCAATGACCACTTATCGAAATTAAACATATCCCCGGCTGGGTCCCTCGAACTGAAGCCAAAGAGCGTGCTCGCGGAACTAGCAAAGAAGACCCAAGTTGTTGGGAAAGATGACATCTGGTCTTCGGAAAACTTATATCGTCATCTGCAACGCCTGGAGACGCTCGTCCCCAAGTCGGTGAGTAACGCCAACTACCACTGAAATGCTGCGCTCATGTTGGAGATATCAGAATGAAGCAGCTGCTCGCGCTTGGATAGACGCGTTTTTTTTTCGTGTGTCTGCAATGGTGCCTCCAGATGAAATGATGGTCCTGAGCGTGGAGCAACAAATCCCCCCTACAGCGGTCAAACCTTCCAGCTCCACCACACTTCATGGTTTTATCGATTACATCGCTGCAACAGCAGTTAAATCTGTTGCAGGTAATATTTTCGCCTGTCTTGCCTGGTTGTCCTTTGCCTGGCTAACCTCCTTGTAGACAAATTTTTGTCTGACCCAACGATTGAAAGACTCAAGTCGATGTCAGGTCTCGTGGTGACTAAAGCTAAATCTTCGTCTGGGGCTCCGACTCACCTCCGAGACCATATACCTCAAGCGATTGGCGAAATGTATGCCTGCGCGAAAGCCCTTGGGTTAGTGTTAGTTCCTGCTGTCTATGCAACTTAAATCTCTAAATAATTATCGTGCCTGTGTAGGAAATCTGTTGTCCGCGGGGCGCTGACGGTTGGAGACAGGTGGATTTTTCTCATCATTGTCATGAATGCCAATGGTGATGGAGCTAAGTATTGGAAATCTCGTGGCATCGGCGTCCTTACCACGACGCCTCCCGAGGACACAGCGATCACATCGCCATGGCCCGACGTCATTGCTGGTATTTTGGCACATTGGGTAGGTTTTTCCCCCTATCTTCAAAACGGGTCCACTGACTTGTGATCGTGGTATTAGATGAAGCATAGTTTTGAGGGCATCAAAGATGGCGACGATTGGTTTGAGGTTGAATTGTAGTCTGTACAGCGTTAATCCACTACCTAGTGGAAAAAGCTAAGACACCCCAGCAAGGCATCGGAACCCTGGTGGAACAATGACCTTACTAAGTCATGAACTAAGACAAACCAGAGAATCTCTCAAAGGGTGGATCAAGGACTTCAACCGTCCATCCATTTACGTCAATCCTTACATAAGGACATTCGCTCACAAATAAGAAAAGCAAAGCAGGAATACTACCGGAAACTCACAGAGGAAGCCAACCAGGGTAAGATGTGGGATTTCCGTAAGTGGTCAAAGTGCATCTTAGTGCGATAGGGGCCGTCCCTGTGGGAGGTGCATTACTCGGTGCATGGTGAGAGGATCGTCTTTCAACTTCACTCCAAGAATCCTGAACATTCTCCATAGACGGGTTTCTGCGTCTATGAGGTTGGAAATTCAGCTAGGTGATCCCTCTCCTATTGGAGCAAGAATTTGTGCTCATATATTACAGGGAAAGGGGTTCGGATGAAGTTACCCATCTTTGGGATCGTGTGGCTGAGCTCGAAGCCGTGATCCGGGGACTAAAGGACAAGCCTCAGCCTCAAAGAACCCCTGTAATGCCTCCAGGGATGTTGGCAATCGCGAGATGAGCCTGTTGGCTCCAGACTCGTACCCAGTCGTTTTCGCTCCGTGGACGCGCGCGCACTGCAATGTATGCACGGAGCAAAATGCCATAGGTAAAATACAGCAATTTAGTAAATAACTTGGGCTGCACAATGTTATTTACTTCCCACTGTGAGCTGTGGGAGCTTTTGAGAGCTTGGGAGTATGCAACCAACCCCCAGAGCACTCCTGAGTGCTCTAGAGCCATACCGGTTTTCGTGACGCAAGCCCGTGGCGTAAAATACAAAATACGACGGTTGTAAAGTGACCGTTTACCACCGTTAAACTAGTCAAAGATGACCAAGAAACAGGTAATTTACTCTCATAATCACTGTAATGGAACCTTGGTAAAATACCGCATACTTGATTGTAGAACACTATGTAAACATGAGTGTATTTTACCATCTTTAAAATGGTCCTTTACACAACTCTGATTCCCACTGTGTATGAAGGTTGCGCACGACCTCCCGATCAGCATGCTCCATCGCATCGGCAGGAGACATAAATACAAGAGATGGATACACATGTTCAGAATTACGCGTGCAACGAACAGCTCAAGGTGGAACCCGCCCAGAGCGTGAAACGATACAAGCAACTGCTCAGGGAAAACGCCTCCCCTCCCAAAAAACCAAGTGCTCATGGTCAACCAGTTTAACCAAAGATGACATTGAATGGGATGTCCCCTCGTTGATACACCGTTGCCGTATAGCATCGTAAACCGCTAGTCCAGCAGCGGCATCGTTCGCAGCATCTAAGTCCAACCAGTCAGTAACAAAAAGATCACCGCAAAATCGCTAACATTTGATCATGTTCTCCGTAAGAGGACACTCCCAATTGCTCAATACCACCTTTTTCGACTTTTTCAGAGGTAGCCCTATATAGTGTTCAGTCAGCCTCGCAAGGGATATAAGACTTTTGGGATGGTCTCCAGTAAAGGAAGAATTGAACGTTCTGGCAAGAAAAGTGAGCTCAACGGCTCCATGAAACTCAATCCCAAAGTCACGTCGCACTTTCGCGGCATCCTCTGACAAATGAGGGTATTTGAGCTCTACAGATCCATGATTCGAGAAAGGCCCAGACCTTCGATCCCTACGCCCAACTTTAGGATACGTGGGGATTCTATTAATACACGCAGTGATGGTGGAACTGGAGTTGACGAATAATTGGTTAGGATACTTTCGCCACGTCGCATATATAGTGGGTAGATTTACTCTTCTTGCTCATCTGCGCCGTGTGAATAAGAAGAACTTGTGAATTATCCGCCAATTGCACCAACGCGATAGGGTTCCTTTGACCGCCTTTGACAAAATTAGGCCTGAATTCTACATCAAATCCGATTGGGCTGGCACAAAGATCAAATCTGTCGCCGCCACTGGTCAGGCAATGGCACGTACCCGCGTAGTTGCGGAATGAAGTGGTCCGCTTCCGAGACTGTGGTTATCAGCCGCAAAGGTCGTTTTATTGGTGCTGATAGCGTAGGCTCCGAAAAGGAGTAATAGGGCATTGACACAGAGCCTTGAGTGTTTGGATTTCCGCTCGGCATTTGCTTCGGCCTCTGATGAGGCTTGGTATTTTCCGCTGTGAAAGTGGAGGCTTTCTTTTCCCTGGGCATAATTCGAACGTACTGTAACCCTTTGGATCCAGGTAAAGTGAAAGTCAGAAAATGCGAAGACCCCAAGAGCAAGGCGGTCCGAACACAGACGTGCTCACTGGTTACAAATACTCGCTCTCACGTGCAATGACCTCGGCTCTTCAATTGAGTGGTGTTAGTGGCGATTTCTCCAGCATCAACGGGTTGATGAGTTCTACATACTGCAGAGACCTAGGTAATTACTAGTTGTCGTTGCTTGTTTACAGTATAAGTTAAAGGATTGCAATCGGTCTGAACAACAAGGTGACCAGCCTCTCTTTCGCGGCAACACCAGTCCAATCGGGGAAATAGCAGCGGTACCGGTCGTGTGAAGGTTTGAGGGCTCTCTGGCAACATAGATCCATAGCCAAGCTCTCCATTACGGCTCACTCCCCTCTCATGGAGATGTGGTCATGCTAGCAAATCCACGAACCAACGCACTTACACCAAACAGATGAACGTTGAAGATAAAATCCATTTTGGCACAGTTTGGGTGTGATCGTGAGACCTGCTATCGAGCCCAATCATCGCTCTGCCGCAGCATGCTTGATGTATATACAGTACATAGTGTATTACATGCTTCAACCCTTCAAGTGTTACACGGGGATGTCATGTCAGTCAATATCAACACTAGGTGGAAAAGATAAAATTCCCATGGATTGAGCGGGTGAAAGTGGCCTTGCAAGTACTGTTCATTCAGCGTGAACCGCGCATTGTCGCCCACATATCCTCCAGATCAATTTCAAGTGCAAATTGAGACACCGCTGTCATCAAGGCTTAGTGAGCATTTTTTCCTAAACACTTTCCGGTCCCTATCCTTTGGGATGGCAAATACAATTAAGCTTCCATTGCCACACCCTCTTGTATTCGTTCTTCAGCAGGTCCCAAAGCTCTTTATATTTAATGAATTTCATCATGACTGAGTGCCGTGTAGAGATCGTACGTATGCTGAAACATGACAACACCGGTGATGGTGTGGTTTTTATCTCTTTCTCTTTCGAAAGCAAACGAGTGGTAGTACTTAACTGCATCCGGACGATGGACATCAAATGGAAAGTGGGAGTTTGCCGTGGGAAGACAGAGGCCGGACAGTGCCGGAGCACAGCCATACTACATTTTGCCCCAGTCGGAGGAGCGAAGTGTCGCGTCCAAATTTCCGGAGTAGGTGATCGGCTGTGTTTACAGCCGATTCCAAAAAAAATTGCCGTTTGGATCTCATCAAGAGAGATCGAGGGAACCCCTTCTTTGCCGAATCTGGCAGCATTTTGAGCTTTTTTAAGGAAGTCGGCGGACCCAATGGTACCGGAAAATAGAATAAAATAAAACAAATAAATGTGGCACTCCCAGTTGAGCCGCCTTCACATAGACCCGCAGATAATACAGATAGATCGCCCCGAGCACAGACGCGAACCGAACACATGGATTAAACATACATCAATCTGTGTCTTCATTGCCGTACATGACAGCCGGAGAATCGGGGGACGCAGGGGACATTAGCGACAGGAGCGAGGCAAATTCGGTGTCTGAACCGTCATGGATTGAGAGGAAATGCGTGTCAGCGAATGACAGAATCGGAGACCTTGTACTCCTCTCATGTGATAAGTACTCACAGTGAATACCAGCCAGCGAGCCAAATCGAAGCTGCCCAACATGTAAAGCAATTCAGAGGTTCGAATTAGCTCGGTTGTGATATCTGGTTGACAGTTCTTCAGTGGGAGCGTCGGAAGGCAGGAATAGGGTATAGACCAACAGGCAGATGTGGATATGAGGCTTACCACTTTCCTCATGTTCTATGAACGATACAAATCCGTTCCCGTTGACGTTCTAAACCAACATCAGCAGTTGTTTGTCAACAACTTTTATATGAACCGTCTTTACTCACTTCTAATTCACATGAACATGGACTCGTGTCCTCAGCCTCAGTCCGTGCTCGCCACAATATAACCTGCATTCACACCATGCCGCCAAAATATGCCCTGCCATTGCCCCATGTGTCCTACATGCTGTGTCAGATGTTGGTCAGATGTGTTCCATGAGTTGGTGTGAATATTTGCGCTGGTGCGGGTTGTCAGTGGGGGAAGCAGTGGCCTATGTCATGTGAACAGAGACCCCGGCGCTAAGCGGATTTAACCAAATAAGGAAAGACTTTCGTGAGGCATGACTCTGGCCAACCTTTTTAGGAAGAGAGATTCCCCTTTCGATGAGATCCAAACGGCAATTTTTTTTGGAATCAGCTGTAACTCCGTACCATGTGATCTTTTGTATTGAGTACAGAACGTGAGAACATTACGTAAAGAGCTATTACTTATTTTGCGCGTCCACGGAGTTCCTCCGACTGGGTACGAGTCTGTAGCGGGGCCTGATATTACCCAAATGACACTTGTACTGTCAATTGTCGCGTTGCGGTCCGCTAATGGCATATAGCGGGCCGGTCATGACGCGTTCGAGTATATGTAAGGAGTCATCGATATCGATAGCCACCTTGTTGCCCTCGGAAAGGAACACCATTTGCCCGTCCGATGTCCAGCTTGATTGATCTGACTGTACTGCAGGAACGTCCAGCTGCGGGGAGGCTTCTGTGTTCTGTAGATTCGAAGTCCTCTGGAGGTTTTCACGAGGCTCTCAAATTAATGGTCAATCGTCAAAGTACACGAGGACAAACGACACCCAAAGCATTATGGCGTTTAGGTATATACATACCAACGAAGCCACCCAGTCCCGACAACTTCGGGGGCTCCAGACTGACATCTAAAGCAGCAGCGTCGCCAACAGTTACTACACTCAGGGGAGACTCTCATTAGGAGGATGCGAGTGGGGGGCCACTTAATCTAGAGCTGCTGGGAAGGAATGTTCGATGGGGTAGATGCAAAAAGAGCGGTACCGTCGGGCCCCTTTATCGATAAGCACCTCTGGCATGAAGAAGCTACTGGATGCAACATGGAAAATCTCATGTTCAGCTGGAAATAGTCGACGAGATGGTCTGACAGAGATTCTTCCTTAGGTAACAAGTCAAGCTACCACCGCCGAGATGCCCTCAAAATCGAGGCACAGAACGCATTGATCGATACATGCAGTGGTCTATGTGAGGGGTGATTGATGCGATCACAATGATAAAGCATGTATCCTGAGGTCAGGTCATCAGACGAAATCCTCCAGCCTTTTCGCCTTCGTAGCGAGGCGCTCCTCCGACCGTCTCCAAATGAGGAATTTGAAACCGTTTGCTGAAGCAAAAGTGGAAAATGCGAGAAGGACAATTATGAAGATAGATCCCAAGAGCTGATAGACGTGTCAAATGCACATCGATACTGGGACTGTAAAAACTTCGTACCGCATACGTAACATATGCTGAGGCCTTTGGTGAAAAAGTGACCACTGGTGGGGCGCTAGGGTTAGGGCTCAAAAGTTGAACGGATACCAATAAGAAAATGATGGCTACGGCCATAGACGCTCCAGCTCCATAAACACCAATGGCCACGATAATTTCCCAGAGATGTGGATTTGGAAACGGGTAGTTCGCCCGGTGACTACACCAAGTGAGCACGACTTGGACGGCAGTAGCGAACATGAGACAGATCATGAACAGTACAAAGGAGCAGCACATGTAGGATATATTTCCTCGAGTGGCGCTGGAGGGTGTGAAGACTCGCGGTACCAGGACAAGCCATTCTAACTCTTACCTGACAATGGAAGTATAGCTTAGACCAGCACCTAGAACAGATACAGCGGACAATGCCCTGATACTCTCATTATGAGCATCGAGAGCATCCTTTCCATCATTGTTAAGCGATGCTTGAAGCAATTTAGCAACGGTATCACCTTCGCCCAATCAGAGATTCCTAGGACGTGCTCTATTAGTCAAGTGAGACGTGATTGGGTAATTGACTTCACCTTTATATCCAGTCATCTGTTTATTGGTTTGCGTTCGAGCGATATCTCGAATTTCTGAAATTTCATCTTTCGAAGCTCTGATCTGGAATTAATGTCAGATTCGCACAATCCTGACACCTTCTGCACAAAACTAACCTCCTCTTTCAGGACCTTGCAATCAGCAACGATGCGCTGCCAGGTGCTCGTAGCTTCCCGCCTCCAGTCATCAATTTTTCCCTTCTTGGGAGGTCGATGGTCAACGGCAGAGTTCATGCGGATTTCGCCAGCACAAACCAGTTCGGTGTCTGCGGGGTTTTCCAATTTTCGCAGCTGTTCCAAAGCTTTTCTTTCTTCCTCCTTCAATATTTTATGCTAGTCGATAAAGGGAACGGTAATGGTGATTCACTGAGGGACACAGTCAACTGAGGGCATGCAGACAACTCACCAGTGCTTCCAAAGTCTGTAGACGCGTTTCTCGCTCCTCAGTCATTTCATTTCCCTTCTTAATATTGGAGGACTTCATTGGTCTCTCTTGGTCAGTGAAATGGTAACGCATGCGGAACGCGACCGCCTTACGTGTGAATGTTGAAAAGATGGTGTATGACTGTGGAGATAAAGTACGGCACTCAGTCCCCCGCGGGTTGTCAGCCAGGCATGTGGAACAAAAACTATCCACAGACTGGCTGTAAGCGACCATTCTAGTAGAGGGAAAAGGGTCCTATCGTCCCGAGAATCTCTCTGTTCCGTGGTGGGCTGTGCTTTAGTACGCGCTGGGAAAGGGAATTATACATACATGTCGCATTCTGGAAACGATCCAGCGAAGTAGAGCGAATATGGCGAGAGGGATAGCCATGGGCAAAAGAATCAACCATTGTAATGCTTGCACTACTCTAAGTGAGAAATCGCGATCCTTCTTCTTAGACTTATTTTCGTAAAACTCTTTCGCATGAGTTAGGACGTCCATGCCGTGGAAATTGACGCAAATATGCATCTCTTGTCGATACGGGTCTTTGGGGTCAGGCTGTTTTGGCAGTGCTCGACATTCCGCGCTTTCACACTTCCGCTGAAGATACCCAAAGAAAGTTTGTGACCCTTCTTCTACTGGCTGCCTCGGGTGAGCGCCTGGGCTGGTGCTGGAGGACCCCGGAGCTAGGCTTGCATTGTTCAGTGCGACGGAGGGCGAGCTCATACCAACGGGGGGTGTCAGCGACAAGGGGGGGAATCGATGTCACCGATCCTCAGGACTTTATAGCATTGACAATGCATTATCTCAATTTGGGAGAGCTGCCAGGCGGGCGCGTATCAATCCTAGTCGTCAAGGTAAGCATACACGAAGACCTGAAAAGGGACGGTGCTGGAGCACGTAGAAGAAACCAAAGACATGATCATAGTCCGTTTGAAAAGTGTGCAAACACAAGAGAAATCCGGCAATTGAAACACGAGGCCGCGCAACGTCGGTGGCGATGAGCTTGATCAGCAATTGAATTCCGGTTGAATAGCGCTCAAGATTGGGCAGGTTATGTAACAGCTCTCAAGATGGGCGCTAAAGAGGCTCGTCATCATGGTGTGGGTGTGTGTATCATATTATCTGTGCTGTTGGCATATGATGGAGCGTACAATGGGTTACCCTGTACACAATCATTACATGGCCACGCTGATGTCCCATCTTGCCAGCTCTCTGACCCACCATATATCCGCCGGTGTCCCATCCATTCGCCCTTTATCATCTCTTCCTGCAGTCACCGGTATCCACAACACCGCTCCATCCCTCGAGTCACAATGACCTAAGTTGGAGGAATGAAGAGGGTTAATCGGGTAGCCCACCAGGGATGGTGCCATTGTAGATTGCCTCCCTGTGAGCGACGGTCGCAATGGTGCGTACCCTGGCATTATGTAAGGCAAGGCACCAATGTAACCCGATATTACTTATGTAAGGGTTCCAGACATGCACACCCTGACTGACATTAATATTATCGACGGCGGGTTGTCGCCGTCGCTAACGCAGTACAGTTGCCGCGGACAAACTACGTAACTCATGGTTCTACATAATAACGGTCTGCAGGGCCTACAGCACGAAAGATTCTGCCCAATTTCTGACCACGCCTCTCCCCTTCTTATGCACCTCAAACCGCTTCACATCCCTTGAAATGATAACCGCATGGCTATTTACGACCCCATCAATATAGGCCAATTTCTTCTTGAGCTGTGGGATACTGTTCAAATTCATCGCCATTTGCAACTGTAACGGCGTCAATCGCGGGCTGATTGCCTCAATCTGAAAGTTCGTCTCTTGGGCTTCATCTGGATTCTCTAAATGGAACCCTCTTGCTCCGGCGTTGCCGTTGGCCATAGGGGCTGGCCGTCTAAGCCCCGCATAAGCGTCATTATCTTGCTTTGATACGCCACCTGCGTCCTCTACACGGCCGAGGGATGAGGAGAGGTAATCGGATCTGGATGTGTTTGCTTCAAGAAGACGAATGCGTTCTCGAGATGCTCGAGAGTCAAGGGACAGACGAGCTATGAGGACTATGAAGAAAAGAGGAAGGAGGATTGGCAGAAGGGCGATAATGAGCTTGGATGCGTAAGTTCTTTGAGTCCAGCGCAGTAACAAAGTAGTCTGCAAAGACTTACAATATTAAACGGCCAACGTGCCTGCAGGACGGATGGGACGAATATCTTCCTGCGAAGGGACTCGATATAAGCCAGAGATAGGAGGCGTGTCTGGGGTGGTGGAGGTGGAGGCACGTCTGGAAGTCTGTAAGACTCTATAATTGGGGAATACCTCTCGTCTAGTTTCCTGGACGCGAGAATGGCTTTACTCCTTGTAATGTGATGAGTATAAGGAGGCGACGCACACTTCGATTCCATTAACACTATGGGCGAGGAATGGATCCTCGGTTTCTATTGCCGCTGTGAGATAGGGCACAACAGTATCATTTATGCTGTGTAGATATATCGATGTGCATGCAGTTCTAGGGGAAGAACTAAGAACGTACCAATTAGCGTATATGGTGATGTGGGGAAAGAGGCTTAGTGCCTTAAAAAATATGCTGTCTAATGATTGAAATGTCACCTATAAAGATTGGTAAATGAATACGTTTGTACAAACACACCCCTGCGATTCATGATGTCTAATAATGGGCGTCCATCGGGTCCATCCCACTTATCCATCGCCCAAAATTGCTCTCCCGTTCGACTAAGAAATTTCGGACCGAGAACTGCATGGATACTCGAAACAGTTGTAGGATATCGTGGGATTCCAAGGTGGGGTGTAGCAATGGTAACGAAATTGACGGGTTCCACAGCCGCGAAGAAATCGGCATGATGCAGTACTCCAACGACGTAACGGGCTACCAGGCCACCGAGGCTATAGCCAGTGATGGAAAACCTGATGACCGTGTCGCCACTTGACTGTATGGCTTGGATTCGCTCGCGTATCTAGGGGTTCAGATGAGCCGGCTTTGTGCAAGTCGCACCAAGTGAACACACTACCTCGCCGACAACACGTTCTGCACCCCAATCTATCCCATCGTATGTCTGGACTGATTGATTTGACTGCGCTACGAGGACGTCCAGTTCAACGCCAGCGTCAAGCCGGGATCCAGACCGCGATGGAGGATTCGAATGAACCTCTGTAATAGTATTGGCAAGTTCCTCGAGATGTTCACAAGTTCCCCACATTCCTGAATAATCGTCAAACAAAGCATGTACACGAAGGCGTATGGCACTGGACAGACCATGGATAAGGACTAGGAGGTGTATCCTCCTTGTCATGCTCGCTCCCAACAACTCCGCTTGCTCCAGCTTGGCATTTAAAGCGGCAGCGTCGTCCGCAGTTGCCATGGTCAAACGATATAGGGGGCCCTAAGGGTCAGGATGCGCGTTTTATTTTGGACCAGTGAAGCAGGCGCTGTGCCCCTTTTTTGATCACATCACGGATGGAACCAAGCCTTGCCATACGACACCCGTTGCCAATGAGGCAAGGCACATCAGCCTTGACTAAGTATTAGAGATGCGCAGTATAAAACCTTCCCAGGTTTATCACACACTGCATGATTCTCGGAACATATCAAGAACGACACTACACAGTACTATTGTCTTTACCAATATTCGATAGACCGAAAGTCAACCATACCGTTCTCGCCTTTCTCTCTTCTCCGCTTGATCTCGCTTTCCCACTTCTCAAACCATCTATTCATTTTTCCTCGTCCCGATTCCGTCCCGACATTTACCGTAGCAATGATCTTGTCCCAATGGGTACTTAAAGCGAAACAAGATAGTTCAAGAAAGGATGAATGCTCTGAATAGGGTACTCCGTAGAGCATGAGCCGTGGCGTCGAGTTGCGCGTGGGCACCAGGGAAGAGGGGAGGAACGTCCGGGATTGCATGCGTGTTATGAGGGGAGCAAGGGCTGGGAGAGTGTCAGTTCCAGCGGGAGGCGAATATCTGAGCACCACATCAACGTGCAGATGAAGGAAGGATCAGTGTTCGGTTTCGAGACCGGAATGAACGTAAGCACTTACGTCCATCCTGTAGGCCGAAACCCCACAACTCGAGTGTACGCGCCTTTGAACTGTGAAAGATAGTCCCCTATTTTGTCGCTGTTCAGCGCACCGAGGGGGACAAGGTGTATTTGGGCTTCATAAGGGTCGTTCGTGAGAAGGGCATGCAACTCGGGATCATCTTGGCATCGCAGAATGGCTGCTTTCCGCTTGTCGCAATATACTTTCGAGGATAAAGCATTAGCGATGGCCTTCACGATGCGTTCTTTACCAATTGAGTATGTGCTACGAGAAACGCGTGACGCTAAGGCATTTATCTCATTGTTGATGGAATTACCCACCCAACCATAACTAAAGTGCGTCCCTCCCGAAGAGAGGCATCGTCATTATGTTGCCCTTTAACTATTGGTCTTGCCCAGACGTCAATCGATGGCTTCGGTTTCATAGAGATTTTTCCCGTTAGATCAGACTCTGAGCTGTTGGTGGGCTCGGTTCCGAGCACCAACCTCGTTGCGAGAGTGGCACATGCATCGATCACTTGTCGTTGCGGAGGGAAACAATACTAAATGAATTTGAGCTCGGCATCCAGGGAAGCAAATCATGGGCTAAGTGGAGCTCACTTTGGGATTGAGATAAGTAGTATCGAGGTAGATGATATCCAATATTTTCCCCTTGATGGCAGCATGTAGAGCATGTTGGGGAGAAGCACGAAAATCACCACAGTGAAGGTAGCGGAACACACGCGGAGAGCCAACATGAGGTGATTTGAATGTTGAGTCACCTGCATTCACCGTTCGCCGTCCTTCAAAGAGAAATAAAACAGAGCCCGGGCCTACCAACGTGCCCTTATTAGTATGGACAGATCGAAGTAATAGCAATACCAGAACACACAATGGTTAGCTTCAACGAGGGTGACAGTGACTTCAGTTTCAGGGACCAGCGTCGGGACATCCATTGGCACGGGGTGGATCCACTTCGAGTTGACTCCGAGCATTAACCTGATCAGATTCCCAGTTGTCTCTAGGAGAGAATCAGTACCGCAACAGGGACAAGGGGAAATGGAATTTTTCACCTGAACAATATATAGGTCCATTTGCCCATTTCTCGTTAAGGGCGGTATAATGATCTGAATGCGCGTGCCTTCGGGGCACGACATCAGCACAACCAATTCACTCCAAAAATCAGTGGGAACGGACGTTAGGAAATACGCTTTCACCCCAGGTATTTTCCCATAGCGAAACGCGTCTACAGCGATCGGCATTCCGGGCATAACTTTGTAGAAGGGCGCGAGTCTTCTCCGGCCGTGTTCTCCTTTCTGAGCCAAGCGCGCTGCATCGAGCTTTGTTCCTGGCCGCGCGTGATCCAACTCCGCTTGTTTCCAAGCAGTATTCTCTATGTGAGAACTCATAAGGATAGAGAAAATGTTGGGTTTGTAAGGGGATGTAGCCACAGGTTCACTTGATTGTTGTGAGGAATCACTACGTGACCTCTTGAGACACGCGCCTAGATGACTAGTAGAATTGCAGGGCTGGGAAGGATTGGTTTGAGACTAGAAGAAAGATTCATGAACACATGCCTCTTCTTCATCAAATGCTGTCCCCCAAGCTGAACGTGATGGGAGAGCGACATTATTTGTGTCTCCGGTGATCGCCCCACATTCACCATCCTCTCCTAAATCTCCAAGCAACGCGTCCTCAGTAGACTCTACAATTTCATCGTCTTCCAAAACCCAGTCACGAATGGCTGCAAGTCCGGGCTCATCGTCGTCCAGGATAACGAGCTTGCTTCTCACCGAAGGTAAATCGGACGATGGGTAAGGGGGAGAAGCTGCAATATCACGAGACGTTACTGTCAGGTCTTCCCCGGACACCCCGGGTCCACCCTGCCGAGTTTTCTTTTGAGGTGGTCCAAGGGATTGGGGGGTACTTCGATGTCCTTCATCACCAGATGAATCATCGATTAAAAGGGCCGTCTCTTTCGATGAGCCCTCTGGTCCAAACCGAGGAGATGAGGGTCTGGTTGAGTCGAATGACGCGCCAAAGTTGCTTTCCTTGAGTTGATTTCGGGGCGCAGATGAGGAAAAGAAATCAAGGAGGGTAGAAGACCCGTTCAATTTCCGCCTGACCATGTCATCTCTTGAGGAATCCACAACGCCCTTAGACTCGAGGTGTTCAGACACGTGACCAGTTTACTAATTTAATCCAGCAACTTTTCGGAGCCGTCAAATTGTTGAGATTGAGTTTGGGATGTTTCAACCTACTCCAGCGCGTAGTTCGATACCTTGAAAGACAATTACCCCGTAACAGGACAATAAACCAAAATCCCAGTGACTCAAATGGAGCTTCTTCTGTGACTCGCCTCACCTCCTGTCCTGGGAGCAATCTTTCGTCGTCCATTTTTGCAGTACTAACGTTTAAGTTTAATGTGGGATCGGTCTTTTTTGTTTTTCAATCTAGAAATCATCCAGAACATTCTAGAACTTGTGATGACTCAAGCGCCTATTTCGGGTTTCATCAACATCATTTCATGAGTGTTGACTCATAGCACTGACAACACTGCTCCTGTATCGCACCCGCATAAACTCTAGATTACCTCGTGTTCATCCGGTCCCGATGATGGGCTTCAAAAAAAACCAACCAACAATAGGACTCCTCCTCTGAGTCACTCTGGCTGGTAGGATCCTGCTGATAGCTCGTCACAAATCATGGTTTGGGAGTCATGTTGGTATTATCTCCAGCACTTATAAATACCTACTCCTACCCCTACTGCTTACTACTCAGGGCTCTAGATTGCCGCAAGTACCAACATTCTACTTGAACTACGCTACCACGCTCGCATTCGCCCTACTCTGCAGCGATTTCATATACTATTCCTCCGCTTCTCCATCATGGCGTCGAAAGGCTACCCTACGAGCTCCAACCAGGCAAGCGGAAAGCGTGCGGCTGGCGAAGGGAAGCATATGCCGGGCTCGGAAAATACGAGCCCTAATGTGACGCCAGGGGCTTCTTCGCAGCACTCGCAGCAGGGCTTCAAGCCTTGGGTCCAGAATCCCGCCGACGTCACGCTGTACAATCCCCGCCACCAAAAGCAGAAGTTTGACCGATCACTGAAGTATTCCAACCAATGGGAGCCCGGGATGCTTCCCGAGGATGACAAGGGCCACTAGGATTGCGAATATCCCCGCTGGCGAGAACTTCAGCAAGCCGGCCCCATATTGGTCACCCTATATCCTGTATTGAAATAACCCAATGTGCTTGCGACGCCCACCCCCCCCAACGCCATACGGATGATGTTGAGGCTCCTATCTTGATTCAATTATTTACTTAATTCTTGGGATATTTCGCAAGTCTGTATTTGAATGTTTGTCTTGAGGATTGGTATTAGGACTATTGCCCTCTCTCATACTGTGTTTTGTGGCGACACCCTCCAGTCATATCCAACCATGTATCTACGTTCATGCTCGAGTTGGCTCTGATATCCTGAGCGCATGATAATTAACTGACATTCTTAGTGGCTGTTCGTTTCGGTAATTTCCTGTCACAAAACACCTGCTTCCATGGTTCCAAATATACAGGACTACCTTTACAAAAAAGTTACAATAGGCAGTGAGATTGTACGCCCTAGACGCGCATTCCATATCCTGGGTTCATAATTCATCACTCAGGTCACCTACCGTGTCTTAAGTCGCGAATTCTCTATACACGTCAATGAGGCGAAGAGGCAAGCAACAAACCGGCTTCTGTTCTGTTTGCTGACTTGTAGGATGATAGGGAACTGGAGAGGTTTCATTCATTCTCATTAAAGGGTCCTACTCCTGTACATGCAACGTACCTACTTGCGGGAGTGCCGGAAGCCACATTCCAAGACACAAGCATTCCAACGACTGAGGACACTCACGAGAAAGCGCTTTTTACTCGATCCCTATCCCATTCCTCTATTATGCTTGTTCGCGGGGAGAATCTGGAAAGTGAGTGATTTGTGCAACCTATGATAGCTTAATGGAATCTTGAGGAAGACGTGTGTTATGCGCAGAAATAAAATCTCAGTTCACTCGAATAAGCTCCATACACATATACGGCATATCCCCGTCTACTCTAACTGTACGTAGGTTTCTACGCTAACACCTATTTATTAAGCCTGTTTTCCAGGATCCCGTTCTCCTTACTACGACAGCACCGGGGGTCCGAAGCAAGGACGATGCCTCCCGAAATCCTGAATATGCCAAGTTAATTGGCACGACACTTAACCCACACTGGAATGAGACGATAAAGGGGAAAATGATGGCCGAGCCTATAAAACCAGCATCCAAGGCAGTGCCGAAGCCTTCCGGCTTTGCTCCAACGCCTCCAGCTGGCCCCAAGGTTACTGAGGGTGCGTCGACCAAATTACCGAAAGCCGAGGAAAAGAAGAGGACAGGGACGCTTGACTGGGGAAAAACGAAGACGAAGGCAATAGAGGAGAACAAGGTGCGGTATATGGGATCATTCGTGAGAACGCAGTAGGCCTCACGTGTGGCTTTGTGTAATGTGTACGGGTCCACAGGATGGTGAAGGGGCCACGAGCGCAAGATCTGTGTTAGCTGAGCGTAGCCCTTCGTCCTCTAAGACTTTCGGAGCCGATGGGCCCTCACCTATGCTCATTGAGCCGTCCTCTGGGGACCCCACTCCTCCTACAAGAACGGCATCTGGTCGCCGGCTGCGAAAACGTATCCTTCTCTCGGATGAAGAAGTTGACGAAGATCCGAAAACTACCGCCAAGGTTTCTCCACCAAAGAAGAGGAAATCCGTTGCTCCGGAAGCCAGCGACGACGATTCGATGGCCGGTGTTTCAAAGAAACTGAAGGGCTCGAGATTAATGGTCACTTCCGATGAAGAACATTATGCCCCGGGGTCTGGTGAGATTATGGATTTGCATAACCAATATGTCTTTCGGAGCTGACTTCCTTAGCCCAAGAGCGAAAGGTATCCCACGGTGATGAGTCTGAGAGTAGCGGACCCGAACACACCCCCCTCAGTGCCAGCGAGCTCCGTCGTAAGATGCAAGACCCTCGGTTCAAGGCCGAGAGGATAAAGGAAAAGCAGAAGAACAAGTCTTTTGGCATCGATGTTTCAGCTGCCAAAGGAAAGCAAGAGGCCGCACGCGCAGCACGGAAGAAAGCGCCCAAGGGGAAAAGGAAAGTTCAGAAGACTAGGACTTACAAAGATGCCAAGGGAAGGACTGGTATGTTAGCCGAGAAATCCTTGCTGCTTTATCCATTCACGAATGACCTCGTTCCCCAGTCACGGAAGACTACTCATCTTTCGAGTCAGATGAAGAACCCAAGACATCTGAAGCCACATCCGGACCGAATTCCACTGGGACAGGAACAAAAGTAGCTCATGGACAAGCGACTGGCAACACCAGCATTGACCCCAAACCTGCTACAAGGACAAAAGCGTCCACGAACGATGAGAAGAAACTACCTATCCAGAAGAAAACACCGGTGGATCCATCCACGAAATCAAATGTCAAGC
This sequence comes from Cantharellus anzutake, assembly GCF_015039405.1. Taxonomy (NCBI): domain Eukaryota; kingdom Fungi; phylum Basidiomycota; class Agaricomycetes; order Cantharellales; family Hydnaceae; genus Cantharellus; species Cantharellus anzutake. The sequence goes on from NW_024067167.1 coordinate 82,326, forward strand.
CGCGAAATAGCGGTCAACAGACGCTTGCTGGGTTCTTCAAGAAGTGACTTCACATCAAGGTTTGCAAATGAGTGGGTATTCTACGATCAACTTTTGATTCTACGGATCGGACTTTGTTCCACCTCGATGAGAGGATACAAATGTTGAATGTTTGTACGCGTATTATCATTATCAAAGACCAAAATGAGATCTTGATTCACCTCTCATTCGGAAACCCGGTGTTTGCCGATTGCACTCGACTCGCCGTTGGTGAATGGATTGTGCATTTCTTGCTGTCTAAAGCAACGTCCAGGGGCATGAGCACTCCCCTTGTCTGAATGGAACAAGATTCATCTCACCACCAGACCAGCAATCATCACTTGTTGACATCAATCAGCCGGATACAATACTCCCCACTACACGCTCCAGTGCTCGCGTTCGAGCCGCAAAACAGAGAGAACAGCAATCAGAGCCCTCTTTCTCCGCTCAGACACCCCGCTCACCAATCACTCTCCGAAGTCGAACCGCCCCATCCGCTATCATCCGAGGAAAACAAAGAGAACCAAATCGGTGAGTAATCCTCCTTCGTGTCGCCGCGTCACGTTGGACTCACAATCGATTTGCATTGTCAGCAGTAATCGCCGCTCAACTGCATCCACATCCACAACTGTCGCTAGTGAGGAGACCGTCATCGACAAGAAAGGGAAGAAACGCGCCGCCCCGGAGCCTTCACCGTCACCATCGTCCTCCAGTGCCGAAATCGACGAAGAACTATCGACGAACCCCTCTCCTCCGAAGAAAGTCCGTAGGACTCGCAACTCTAACAAGGTTACATCAGAACCAAGTGCCAATTCTACAAAGTCACCGCAGACAAAGAAGTCCATGAGTAAAAGGAGTAAAACAACCACCGCGGGTGCCAAAGGCAAAGCCACGAGGTCAAGGATGAGTGGCGGGTCATCTACTCTTCTTGATGGTGATGTCGAGATGTTTGATGCGGACATGCCATTCGAAAATGACTACATTGATGAATCCATGGACACTCAAGAGAAACCTCTAGAACGTGGCGAAGCAGACGATTCGGACGGTCATCACGGTCAGTCAAGGGATGATGGAGATACCTCTAAAAGCAAGGCTGAGGCTGCAAGTGCTACTACTGCCTCATTGGATGCTCCTGGTGCCCCAGCGACATCATCAACTGACCCGCTGGCTATGTTTGCTGGCGATGCGTCGTCCGCCGCCATGGCACTCTTCGGCAGCGATTTCCGCTCTCTTGGTGCTCATATGTTGGCTCAGTCCACGAAACTTAAAGGATATCTCGCCGCCCTCAAGCCTACCTCCGATGCTACTGTTCGCTTTGCGGCACTTCAGGAGCTCAACGAGCTTCTTGTTATGAGCAACGAAGACACGCTCTCCGGGTATTTTCAGGTTGATTCATTTGTTAAGGAGTTAGTGGGTATCTTGGGTGGAAAATCGCCAGTATCAGATGATGAAGATGGTGATGATCTAGAGGAGGATCGTGATGAAGAGGACGAGGATGCTGCTCTCGCGGCTGCTCTTGCCATGAGCGGTGGTGGGGTTACTCAAGGGGACGAAAACCCTGAGGCCCAAGTACTTGCCAGTCGATGTCTGTACAACTTGATGGAAGCGCTACCGGGGACTGCACATACCGTTGTCTATCACGGAGCCATTCCTGCCTTGTGTAGCAAGCTCCTGGAAATTACTTTCATTGATTTGGCGGAGCAAAATATCAGTGTAAGCGGAATCTTGCCCGATTTTTCCTCTTTGTAGTTGTTGAGGTTCCCTCATAGACATTGGATAAGATTACCGAAGAATGCGCAGGAGCCGTCGCTCGTCAAGGTGGCCTTCCAGCGCTCCTCAACTTCCTCGACTTCTTCAATACTTCCGTTCAGCGCACAGCGCTCCATGCGGCTGCAAATTGCTGTCGCAACGCATCGGCCGAGATTTTCAAGACGATCCGCGGCGTCTTCCCTATACTTCGGAACGTCTTGTCTTATCCCGATCAGCGTCTTGTTGAGAGTGCGGCTCTTTGCGTCATCAGGATTATAGAAAGCTACCATCGATCGCAATCGGAACTGCTCGAGGAGCTTCTTCTTCAGGACGATTTGGGGGTTATTAGGGCAATCAACAACTTGCTGAATCCCGCGGCAGGCAGCCCAGTGACCTCAGGCTCCACGTATACGCTCCTCTTGCGCGCGCTGAGCACTGCCGCAAAATCGAGCCCTAAGATTGCCATAGCTCTCCTTGAGGCAGATATCGTCAATATAATTTATCAGCTCCTTACTGGCGTTCTGCCTCCCAGCGAAGTCTCGAGGAGTGCTGCTGAATCGTTGGCAGATATGACCGTGATGCAGAACCTGGCACATCGGCAGAAGGATCAGGTAGAGGAAGGGCTCAGCCTCGTTTCGGAACTCATGCCTCCATTACCTAAAGGCAAGCTGGTCGGACGGACAAGTATATGTGACACAATGCTTACCAATCGGTGAACAGATGGCGTTTTTGATCAGCGGGCGTATTCTGAGAAGGCTCTCGCACGCCTTGCCAAAGCCAAGACGAAGGCGGAGCGTGCCGCATCGAGGACCAGTCGATCAGCAGGCGTGGATACACCACCCACGGACGAGAATGTGGAAGTTGTCGAATCGAAAGACCCCACTTCAGGGCAGGACCCTATCACGCGTGTCTCGCCTCCTAATGCGCTGTTGGAACTCCCTTCCGCACTGGCTGTGACATCGTCTGAACCACGGCAGAGTGCTTCAGCAACGCGCCTCTTCATGCTCCGTTCCAAACCTGAGTTAGTGAATAAATTCATGGGTCTTATCATCCCTGTTTTGGTGGAGGTTTATGCGGCAAGCGTGGCGCTCACTATCCGCACAAGGACATTAACTACGCTCCTAAAAGCGTTGTCATTCCTGGACAGTACATCACTTTCAAAAATTGTTGAGGTGCGTTTTCAACGACTCTCACGCTCACGCTCTGATGTATTGCGGATAGAATGTCCCTGTGGCCAGTTTTATCGGGTCCATTTTATCCTCCAAAGACCAGCAATCTCTCGTAGCCAGTGCCCTTCAACTTGTTGAACTTTTCCTTATCACGCTTCCATCCGAATACACGGCTGCCTTTCGGCGCGAGGGCGTTTTGCACGAAGTGCTGGCTATTGCGGATCAGGAGCTTAGCCCGAAGATTAAAGCCGAGCCCAACAGTTCCTCTAACACCCCGGTTCCAGAAGACGTCCCCAGTATTGGTGCCTCATCCCTGGTCATCTCATCGACATCCCTCAGGCGTTCCGCTCCTTACCCGGATTCGCAGGACGCTAACATTCTCCGTGCTCGTGTGATCAGGCTCAAGTATCTTTCATCGCCATCTGTTTCTTCTCTTGCTAGTGGGAAGGATACCTTTGCTTTGTTACAGAACCTCGTGCGAGGGCTTACTAATACCTCCGCTAGTGAGACTGAATTCGGAGCAGTGCTTGAGGGCATCGCTAAGCTATTCGAGGACAAAGATACTGGCCTATCAAGCTTCGAGCTATTGCAAAGTGGACTTGTCGATGAGCTTTTGACGTTTTCAACTGCCGAGGGGCAGGAAGGTGAATGTTTCGCCCAGATAACACTTACACGAGTGCTCATATAAGGTAATTCCCAGTTCACCTGGATCGTCGCCGCGCCCTCCTTATTTCCGCCCTGAGCCCTCCGAACATTTCGCGCACATCTTCCCCCTTTGCGACCTTAGTCAAGCGATTACAAGAGAGTCTGACAAGAATTGAGTCTTTTGAGGTTGTCACAGTAAACCCAGCTGGCGATGGTACGACCCACTTCATAACATTTTCATGGTCTTTTTAGAGACTCTCAATTCTCTAGATTCAAGGCGTAACTCGGCGTCTCTTCTTGCGCGACAGCTGAGGCTCCGACTTGTAGGAGAGGGTGCCGACGTACCGAAGAGTTGCACAAACATCACCGTCTCCATTCATGCCATCGCCACCTTCCAAGCGTTGCATGATTATCTCCGGCCGAGATTGTCGTCCCAAGGTCTGCCCCCCTCTCGCATATCCGGCATGCTTGCTGCTTTTGCAGCGGCGGCAGGGTTACCGCCCGGTGCCCTTTCTCGGCCACCTCCAGGCCCTGCCTCCCAACTAGGTTCAGAACTTGCTGGTGATAATGCTGATCCGCCTATAGCTTCTACCACTCAATTGGGGCCATCATCTTCGACAGCCGACAGCTCCCTGACAGCTCCACCAGCAGCATCAAAGGGTACCAAAGAGCCCAAACGGGAGCCTACGAGACGCAGCCGGCGGTTGAGTGCAAAGAGCGCTGCGACTTCAGGGGCTTCAACTCCTGTTGGATCTGGCGTTCCAGTGACCGGCGGCATCCCTTCACTAGCTCCTACAGGGCTGAGTGTTGCTTCTAACGACCTTGTTGAAATGGATGGTCAAGATGACAATTTTGTGGATGCGGAAGTTGATGCCCAGGTAGTCTCTCACTATTGTGGCTTGAGGTGCCTGCTTATCCTAAGTGTAGATGTTCAATGGTGGGGGGAATGAAGCTCCACCAGCCGACGGGAGAACTGTCAGTGTTGCCGTGGCAGATGAAGGCAAGATTGTTGCCCAGACTCCTGAAGGTACCCGTGTTGCAACACCCAACTCGATCCGGGACAAGGATCCTTCTTCTGCGCCTCCGCCATCCTCGAGCCGACGGTCCTATGCCTCTGCCGTGAAGGCACCGCCCACTGACTGGCATGTCGAGTTCTCTATAGACGGACATCGGATTCCGCTAGACACTACTGTTTACGGGGCCATTCATCAACACGAAGCAAGAAAATCGAACAAGCCCTCGCAATACCTTGGGTCCATATGGGCAGGTGTGCACACTGTCAAATTCAAGAAGGTTTTAGGGCCGGCGCCTGTAGTCAGCAGTGAGCATGGCAGCTGTTGACCTTGATATTCTAGGTCTAAGTAATACTTAGCCGCAGATGCGCTCGAAAGGTTCACCAGTTCAGCCTCAATATCTGACGATTCCGTCACATCTAGAGTCCTTCGACTCCTTCGGGTTTTGTATGAAATTAACACGGACCTCACAGAGGAGAGCCTAAATTTCGTAAACGCCCGCGCCTTGCCAGAACCAGCGTTCGTCAACAACAAGCTGACGGCTAAATTGACTCGTCAGTTGGAGGAGCCAATGATTGTTGTGAGGTGAGTATCAGACAAACCCGCAGATCTGTATGCCAACAAATTATTGCGTCCTTAGCGCTTGTCTTCCCGACTGGGCAACAGACCTGCCTCAGAACTATCCCTTCCTCTTCCCGTTCACGACGCGCTTCACTTTCCTTCAATCCACTTCGTTTGGTTACGCACGGCTTATGAACAAATGGCAGACTCAAAGCAGTCGGAATAACGATAGTTCATCACGTCGCGACGACAGCACTCACTCGCTTGGGCGGCTTCAACGACAAAAGGTTAGAATTTCGAGAAAGCACTTGCTTGAATCCGCTATCAAGGTTCTGGAGTTGTATGGCTCTTCGAGTTCTGTTCTCGAGGTTGAATACTTCGAAGAAGTTGGGACAGGCCTCGGGCCCACCCTTGAGTTCTATTCCTTGGTGTCGAAAGAATTTGCAAGACGTAACATCAAAATGTGGCACGACAATGACGTAAACGTCCTGGGACCGTATGTTCACCATCCATTGGGCCTATATCCAATGCCTTTTGGCTCCTCAGACCTCGCGAAAGAGGGGAAAGGAATGGGAAAGTGGGTATTATACTAGGCTTGCTTGACATATGAAGTTTGACCAAAAACAGGAAAAGATGCGACATCTTCCGGCATCTTGGACAATTTGTTGCAAAAGCACTTCTAGATTCACGCATTATTGACATATCCTTTAATCGTGTTTTCTTACGCCTGGTGCTTGGCCGCGATGTCCCCCGGTCCATTGACACATTAATGGTGAGACGATTGTTGGTGGTTCACATACACTCTTTGACTTGTTTTTACAGGCCATTGACAATGGACTTGGAAGGTCATTGGCTAGAGTACAGGAATATGCTACGGCAGCTAAACGGATTCGTGAGGATCGAACATTGGCAAGTACCAGAAATCTTGAATTCACAGATCTCATCTGATGTCTATGTCGTTCAGACTGAGTCCGAAACAATGACAGCTTTGGCTTCTCTCCGCATCAATGATGCCTCCCTCGATGATCTTGCTCTGGACTTCACGACCCCTGGGTATGATATCGAGCTCCAGGTCAGTCACTCCATTGGCGTAATACCGTCCCGTTTTCTAAAGCTGTTTACTGTTAGCCTGGTGGAACCAGCGTCAATGTCAATTATACCAATGTGCAGGAATACATTGACTTTGTTCTAGATCAGTTCCTTGGGCGTGGGGTGCAGGCGCAGGTTAAGGCATTTCGTGAAGGGTTTTCGAAGATTTTCCCAATTTTAGACCTTCAAATATTCACTTCCGACGAGATTCTCACCATTTTTGGAAACTTGGAAGAAGACTGGAGTACTGAGAGTGAGTTGCTAAGTGGATTCACTCGAGCGTTTGTCAAACATTTCTTTTAGCACTCTCCGAGGCCCTCAAGGCGGATCATGGCTTCAATACGGACAGCCGTCCTTTCCGGGATCTTGTACAGGTGATGTCGTCATACGACCTCGGTGCCCGCAGGGAGTTCCTACAGTTTATGACCGGAAGCCCGAAACTGCCTATTGGAGGTACGACAGGCCATTGCGCTTTCAATTTGAGGACCTTAATACTATTTTTTAGGCTTCCGCGGATTAAATCCCCCGCTCACGGTGGTACGAAAACCCCACGAAGCACCACTCACACCAGACGATTACCTCCCTAGCGTAATGACCTGCGTCAACTATTTGAAGCTTCCTGCCTATACTTCAAAATCAGTCCTGGGGGCAAAACTGCAAATTGCCATGAAGGAAGGGGGTGGAAGCTTCCATCTGTCATGATGTCAGTTACATTGCCATTGTTGTTTTCATCTATACCGCTCTCGCAACTATGTGGACAAGCATCCAAGATGTGCTATTTACCTTCATGCATGAATAGATAATCCATGTGCTGTTGTTAATCGTCCAACGCGAACTGACTTCTGACATCCCTGTTCTATTCCAATACATAGGGGCTAGTGTTAAATTTCCTGAAGTCTTGCTTGAAGGTCGAGGTACGTTGTGGCCGCGCCAACTCACAACATGAGGTTGCGTCTTTCAGTTTCCTTTCTTGGTATCCCTTCCACCAAAGTCAGTGCCATTGAGGTGACTGCTCATAACAGCAGGGGAAATTATTGGTTTACGTCTCCCGCAGTTCGACAATATTTAACACATCTGAGGTGAGACTTTACCTTCTTTTTCGTGTTGGTCTTTATGACTGATGCGCACTCATGTATCCTAGCGTAACACGTCAGGCAATTAGTTTGTTCAATTTAGTTTGACAACGTTTGATACTGAGCATAACATGTTAGCGTAAACCGCTACCATTCTAATAGCTTACGAGCCTAGTTCAGCACTCATCCTGCCCCCACTCCTGCCCCCATCACTGTTCTAGACAACGACGGTAAAAACTACTCCAACTGGGCATCAAGGATGCGCGGTGTCTTGAAAGTGAACCGAATATGGGAAGTAGTTGAAGATGTAGCGAATGGCGGAACCGCAAAACCGCAGGAACACTGATCCTGTCCTTGCAGACTGGCTCGACAAAGACGAGAGAGCGTTTACCTACTTGAGATGCTATGTCAGTGACCCCTGCTTTTCTATGATTCAAAGCAAACCTACTGCTCACGATGCCTGGACAATCAATTCATGGGAAAGAACGACCAGGACATACACTCCCTCCACTCAGCTCTCCATCACTTTCGCTTAGACGACACCAAACCATTGGCAACGCGACCCCAAGAGATGGAGGACGTGCGCATCCAAATCGCACCCTTTTGGAGGCAAAAGCTATCTCACCGCCTTCATCTCCGCAACCCCACAATCCTACCACGCTCTTAAAACCATCGCCCTCATGCAAATGAAAAAGAACACCATCAATTCTGAGGGATATATCGATTCAGGCAAATTAAACCGCCACAATGCAGGGAAGTCAAGCGGTTCAAAGTCTAACGCCGCCACCCCTAAGTCAGTAGTCCACTACACTGACCCTAAGTGCGGCGACTTGGGACATATGTTTGAACAGTGCTGGTCGGAAGGTGGTGGATCCGAAGGAAAGAAACCGAACAGAAGGAAAGGGAACGAACAGATTGGGAATTGATAAGCCGCCCCTGCACTCATTTGCGAACAGCGGCACCGTTGCAGGTGCACAGATCCCATGCATGGACGGATCAATGACATGAGGAACTAGGATGCAACTGCGCTTTCTCAAGTCGGATGTACTTAAATGGAGGAACGAGATTAAAGAAAACTTGCATTCCGCTGACCAACAAGAACACTATGCAACCTGTGAGCTAGCTCGTACTCCAAGTGCTCTCGACCTGCAGTACCGCCCCAAATGTCCCACCTCGACAGATTCATTATACCATCCCCAAGCGCGTCCTCATGGTCCCAAGTGGGCTCACCAGCACCTTTCATATTCTTCAGGACACCTTGGAGAAAGTGGTCACGCAAGAGGTCATCGAGGGGGTACATATCCCGGTTCCCAATGTGGTCTAGTTTGAGGGCCTTGCCTGCAATATCGTCATAGCCAGGAACGAAGGGGATGACAACATGGCCACGCTATTACAACTCATAGTGAGAAGAGACATTAGTAAATAAATGAAAAACATAGCAAACATCAGGATTAACACCAAATTCGTAGTTGTCCCATGCATCATGCAAATCGCTACGCAGTAACAGCACGTTCTGAATCGAGTCAATTTTTGTTGGTCCCCCAACCTCTGCAAGAGGGGCAGGATCTGTGATACGACTTGGGTAGCCTCTATGAGTCCACTAGATTTGTAACGTCAGCACCGCGGGAATGAAAGGGTAACGACGCACCTGGATGTCATGTGCACGTGGAAAAATGTGCGCTGCTTTGAATCGACTATAATTGCCTCTGATCACTGGAAGACCCGAGATGAGGCAACAAGGGTCACGGGCGCGGACTCGCGTTTGGTAGTGCTCTGTCTGTGAAAAATCCGTCTGGTTTGTATTAAATATCTTGTTGGGAGTGTGCAACTTACCTCTGAAGGGGTATTGGAGATGGTTGGGTGGCGGACACGGGCTGAGAGGGTGTTCCAACCGATAGTGATTGGGGTAGCGTCTAAAAGACAATGCATGACAACGCCACGGAATGAATCAACTTGCACGTACCTGGGTGAAGGAGTATGTATGTCCCCGGCTCGGGGACTTCTGCACTTGGAGGACAAGGAGCCCCATGTCGCTCGGGCACGGTCTCATCATAACGAAAAACCACCCAATCTTCGTTTGAGAAGAGAACCATCCTCAGGCAGCTGTAGAGCAACTCCCAGTCCATGATGCCATACTGCCAGAAGGCTAAGACACATGAGGACAACGAGGGCTCAGTGGCTGATCAAATAACGAACTCGACAAAACGTTTCCATCGAAGTCGCGAAGGACAACATCCAAGTTTTGATCCATGGTAAGTGACGCTACGATTATGCCGTATCACCGAACGGGTTTAACGGACATCTCACCTGCCTAGCTTCAATGATGATCTTGCCGCTGAGGGGACTTCTTCCGAAGCACTAGAAGCTTATTCCCGACAGCTAACAGATGAAAGAAAATTAATCTTGGCACTGGACGCTCAAGGGGATATATGCCATAGTTCACATTTTGTAATTCCAGATTGTTTGTGCCGTGTGTCCCATCACTCTACTTTAGTAGAGGCTGGGATCCTGCGTATCCCATCACCCAGCATGGTAACCAGGTTGGTATTAGGAGAAAGGAGAAAACAGCGTGAAATTATGTTCATAGACTTGGAAGGGTCGTAGCACCCCCCAGTTCATCGGAGTATGCACATATATTTCCTTGTGTTTCCCACCTGTTGTCTATGCCCCGAATCACGCCCCCTCCTTCCAGCTTTGCCAATGAGGTGCTTATTCATTTCAGGTTACACTTTACAACGGAAACCAGAAACGCTGTCGCCTCATGCGGATTGAGGGTACATGCGTGCGCATTTTGTAGATAGACGAGATCAGTAGAGGTATGCGTGAATCAGATAAGGTTAAATTGGAGGTGACAGATCGGAGACATTAATGGGAGTGCAGGATCACAAGATGTCCATAATAGAATAGCTTTAATCGTAAAGTAGCGTTCAAGGACTAGGCTTACGTAGGGCACGCGACGGCGCAGAGCGCCATGCCGGATCGAACAATGAATTTCCCTTCCTATTTTCGTCCCGCCTCTGGCGCTTAGGTGCCGATGGTAATGCCGCTTCATCAAGCAGATTCTCACCCCCGATGTCATTCAGACCCTGATCGGTATCAGAGTCTTTCACAGGCAGTATGACAGGTGATATGAGCACCTTTCGTTTAGAACCCCGGCATCGCAGTGCCGACGGACTCTCAGAAATGGAAGATTGGGAAATGATACTGTCGGAGCGGTTGTGAGATGCTTTTTTCTTCGGCGATCTGTTTGCACGAGGTGTGAGCCACGAAACCTCCCCTGTGTTCGGTCGTGCCGTATACGGGCTCAGACGGTCCACGGCACTCGTACTGCCATAGCTGAACCCATCCGCAAGTCGTACAGCACCGAGATTCCCGTTGAGATTTCCTCCACCTGTTCGGAGGCGTCGGAATGTCCCAATTGGAATCCTTTCCCAACGCTTCAAGTTGAACAACAAACTCCTATCGGGCGTCTGGCCACTATCGGAATCCACCACTTTGAACACAGTCATGTCAACCTGGTCATCCAGCAAAGCGGCGTTTAGGACGTCATCCAATTCGATAGGCGAAGGGGGTGGAAGCCCAGAAGCGGCATTATTCTCTGCATTTTGAGCCGAATCAGGGACAGGATTGTTACGTATTGACTGCGAGAGAGATGCACCAGGAAGAGAGGATTGAGGTTGGCTCTGGGCGGCTACGAGGAACAAATCGTCCTAGGAGATGACGCTCAGATGTGACCTTAAAGTGGGAGAAATCTGGAGTGCCCGCCAACTTACGATGTTGAAGTCTCTCCGCGGCTTCCTTTTCTTTTTCCGGACTCTTGTATAGGGCGAAGGTATGTAGAACCCACGCGAACCATCGATGATGGCACTTGAAGTTTTATTGAGTTCCTCGAGGTGGAAGGAGCCTAGAATGGGTTCAGATTTTAAAGGTAATCCCTTCCCGCTCCGCGACGTCTCCGCAGCCTCGGGGCAGGGGAGGCCGGTACTTTTGGAGAATGTGGATGGGCTATTGATGGGCGTATTGATGGTCGAGATCGGGTCGATAGAGGCAGAGTCAGCCGGGTTGTACGGAGGGGAGCCGGTGGTTACAGGATTTACGACTGCAACGCGCGGAGGGATGCCTGTGACTGGATCGACTTCTTCCTCCGCAGTTGTGTTGCCAACGTCTTCTCCTGGATCAGTCTCAAAGGAGGATAAAGAAGTAGCATCACTGCCTTTGTCCTCAACGACGACAGCGAGGGTATCCACAGCGGCATCTGCGACTAACGACTTGCGTGCGGTGGTATCGAAATGGACGGCTGAAGCCCCTTCACCGTCTCTCATGCCATGGGTAAACACCAGCCGGCCGTCTAAATCTTCCGTCAATACTAAAGGGAGTTGTGAGTCCCTCCTTTCCGAGTCTACGTCGGTCTCGCCGGCACGTCCTGGTGGCGAGGGGTTGTGTATATCAAAATCAGGCTCCGAGTCAGAGGGTGACGACCCGAAAGACGAATCAGATAGATTTGCAAAGAAGAGCTCGGCATCATACTCTTCATCTTCGTCATTTTCGGGCCAGGCACCGTGAAACGGAGCCCCGAATGTGTCTTCTTCGTCTTCGTCATCGTCCACACCGGCCTCACCATTTTCACCATTCTCGTCGTCCGCATCCGATGTAGAGGAGTCGTCTGATGAGGAAGAACTACTTGTCAGGACGGAGGAACCATCCATGCTGACGCTCCCGGTACGTCGTTCATGGTTCCAATTGACCTTATCCCATCGTCTACCTCCTTCGGGATTACCATTCCCATTGAGGCGAAGCTCGCGTTCGCGTTCACGTCTCATGCGGAGCTTTTTCATGGCAAGGGTCTCTTCAGCCACAATGAGTTCAGTCTCCTCAGCCTCGATTACACTGTCCAAGTCATCCGAACGTTCAGATGAGGAGGAAGAGAGGGAGTTACCAGAGTCATCCTCTGACGAATCGCTGTCCAAGACGGATGCAGGCAAGAATATGGGAAATTGGTCTGAAAAATCAGAGAATTCGTCAACGTGTGGAAGAAATTTTTGAGTCAAACGAGTGAGGGGTCGATTGGGTACGCCTGTATTTGACGACTGACTGCCACCACGGTTGGAAAGCCTTGATACTGCCCTAGCTGGATTCCGAATTTGTCGAGACAATTTAGACGGGGCTGCACGAGCATCAGCATTCTTAGATCGAGCAAGTGGCCGAGAGCGAGGAGTAGTCGGAGCTGAAAATGGAACCATGGGTTTATGTGACTGGATGTTGTTTGCTGAAAGTGCCTTGTGTGCAAGAGCATCAGCCTTGGTGAGCCCCCGTCGCCGTTTCGATAGGCCCGACAGAGTGGAACTGGAAGATTTAAAACCAGCGGTCCTAAGCGGTGGGGGGTCAGATGGAATAGAGGAGAGCGATGTTAGGTCGCTTCCTGGAGAATCACATCGCTCAAGCTTGGCCTGAGCTGGTGCATGTCGCGCCATTATGGTGGAAGGAAAGTCTGGTACGAGCTTCTTGGGACTGGTTGACTTGGCGGCACCGCAGACGCATTCGTCCTCACAGGTGACGCACACGTCCCCCAACTCGTTCGCGCCTGGTATGTTTGCAACAACCAGCGAGTCTGAAGCAGACGTCACAGACATCACAGTGCTGGTGCGCCGGTTTGGTGTAATGGGATCAGTATTCTGCGAATGCGCAGTCGGTTTTGAGGTGTCTGTCAGGAGAGAAAAGTAAGAAATAGAAAATAGCGACGGTGTTAATTCGCATGGACACTAGGTGCAAGTCGGATATTTACTTTGATTCTTTGCTGGTTTGACCATGTCGGAAATAAATTGTACATTAGTTTTACAGTGAAAGGCTTTCGCGTGGTTATGAGCAAAATTATCGAACGGTCGAAACGTCGACAACGTCGTGATGAGTGAGGACAGATTTTTTTTGGGAAATTTTTGCTTCCGTGCTTCGAACTCAATTGGGCCCAATCTTTGCCTGCCAGTGGGACAGAAAATGCCAAGTATGCGAGTACCGTTGTGGTCCACCCGAATAGCACTAATAGGGATTCAGAGCTTTCACTTGCCCAACAAATTTCCCAGCTAGCAGATGCTGCACCGAAAGGCAAGTTTGTGGCCCTGACGGCGTTTATTATTCCTTCTCTCTTATCCTCTCAGCACAGAGATTGACCCAGAAGAAGACTACCACCACGATGAATCTTCCGATGAGCAAGAGGATGTTGTAGAACGATTACGTGCTGCACGATCCCACTATGTAGACGTGGGGTAAGTCAGCGTCGGTACCAATTCATGTCACAATTTCACCAGAGATTCCTAGAACCTCTGCGATCCGAAAGGCTCAAGGCGCCCTCATTGATCCTAAATATAAGGGGGTTCGCATCTCAAGAAAGAATGTATTTGATGATGAGGCAGAGGAAGGAGATGATGATGAGAGTGAGGATGAGGACGACGATGAGGGGGAAGGCGAAGGTTCTGTTGCTATCTCTTCTCTTGAAGAAGGCGATGGCAGCGAAATCGGAAGCGTCTTTTCCCATAGCTCGGCTGACAATGATGGAGGGTTTTCGGAACATGAAGGCGTTTCAGACGTACCAGGCAGAGGTGCCTCAGAAGCTCAGGAATCGGAAGGCGTCGACCCGCCACCTACACCCCCAAATGATACTTCCGTAAATTCTCTCCAGGAAAAGTCAGATCTGGCATCTATGCTTCAACACAATCGAAACCAGGACCGGCTTAAGGGTCAGGCCATTTTGAAACAGCTCGTGTGTCTTCCTCTTGCTCCCCAGTACCTCCCTTTACCCCACTGGTACAGAATATCTGGGATACCTTTATGAATGCCCGAATACGGCTACAGAAAGGCACCGTCGTTGCGAACAAGCTACCGAATGTGAGTGGTACTGTTCAGTTAGAACTTAATGATGTCTTACTCGTCCTCAGCCCACGTCGATCAGCGCGTACTTATCTTCAGAAAAGGGAAAAAAGGCTACAGAAGGCTTTCTTGCAGAGGCCATCGCACTGTCGTATGATCTTCTCGACCTACAAGCCGTACGCCTTCTCACTGGCGACTCCGCCGCCATCTCTCACATTCCCATCAGGCTCTCCTTAAGGATCATGGTGTCCAAGTCCCTCTATCCAAGCGCCGCAAACTGAATGATGGCACTTCGCGGAACGAAGAAGTGACACTTGCATCAGAGGATGCGGCAAAGCTCCAAGCATCGTGCGTCCTGTCCACCCACCCTCTCACTGACTGAAAGCCTTACTGATATATACAGTGCCCATTCCTATCTACTTGCAACCCTGACAAAGTGGTCTAACAAGATAAACGCCGTCTCGCCGGCGACTCTGCTCCCCACCAAAAAAGCCTCCTTCCGGCATTCAGGCCAGTCCTCGACTCCAAAGACTGCTGTTGAGCTAATCCAAGAGTCTATCGAGGGGAGTGTTGGACGAGCGAAGGCTCTTGGTAGGACGAGAGTCAAGCGTTCACATGGTGGACGCATCGGAGAGGCTGCTGCAGGGGGCCAGGCAGGCGCTGGCGCAGAAGGTGATGCCGAAATCTTTGATGACACAGATTTCTATCAAGAAATGGTGAGGGATGTGATCAGTTCCAAGGCGGGGAAAGACGGTACGTGTTTCTTTTGTACGGCAGCTTGCCACCTGAACTTTCGACTGCTGCCACAGATCTCGCCCCCGACTACATGGAGAGACGAAAAGAGGCGAAGGCTAGGAAGAAAATTGTCGACACAAAGGCTTCCAAGGGACGCAAACTTCGATACCAAGTCCACGAAAAGCTCCAGAACTTTATGGTTCCTGTACAGCCCCGTGGATTGTGGCATGAGGAACAAATCGATGAGCTTTTCGGATCGCTTCTTGGTCGGGGCTTTCGCGGTGGCAGAGATACCGAAAGTACGATGGACATTGATCAGGAGGCAGGGGGAAATGACCGCAGCGGAGCGGTGGAAGAGATGTCGGATCTGAAGGGACTGAGGGTATTTTGACATCTCTTGCTGATTATCTGTTACCTAGGATCGATGCGCCATACAAGTCTTATCATCATTTCTATATATTATTATTACGAAGTCATAGAGGCTGGAGTCTTGCCTAATCATCATTATTCTATTCTACATTTTGCTGTATCCAGTCATCGGGATGGTACACAGCCACAAGAATCATGGCAGATTTATACCCTGTGTCGTTCATGTTACTATGCAGGCAGTGATACCGCAGTTTGGCATTAAGCCATTCAGTCGCGCGCTTGCCTGTCTCTCTAAATATAGCGACGACATCACCATCTGTGTTCGCGGTGCCAGACTCACTCTCTCTGCTGTCAATTCGTCAAAGAGCGCATACGGAAGAATAGTATTCTTTCCTGGTTTTTTCGATAGCTATGATGTAACAGCTGCGATACAAGTCGAGCGGGATGCTGATAACGGGGATGAATCTGCTGGAGGGGGTGATAAAATCGAAGGAGACGTGTCGGTGAAGGTGCGTGGGCAAGAGCCTCGTTCATTATGTCAGTCAATACGGATGGCCAACAATTCAACACGAAGCCCATGCTAGGAATCTTTAGACACAGGTCTGTTGCTGACGCAGTCGATAAGTGCGAGCTTGTAATAAGAGATCCGCTCGTGGACATGCACGAGGATACAAATACATCAATATCAAGTGTCCTGCTGGTTCGAATGCACTGCAAGCACGGTAAGGGGTTTCCCGCTCCTTCCCAATTACTAGATCTAACATTATCATACGTCTCACCAGGCATTATCAAAACCCACCGCCTTTCACTGAAAGATCCGACCTCAATCACTCCACACATCCCAGACTCTTCGGATCCTTCTCGATGCCGGATTGTTGTTGGTCCGCAAGTGGTAAAGGACCTGCTTGATCACTTTAGTGGAATAGCCAAAATCGACGCGCAGCTCGAATGGCACTTCGAGGCGGTGTATGTATCTGTAAAGACCGCGGACAGGACTACCAGAAAGCGTCAAGGTTTTGGAGTAGATCCATTCGTCCCATTCTGAAGGATCTAATTAATTTCATCAGATGCCCATATCGCTACCGAGATTAGAGTTGATGCTGATGATTTTGACGTTTATGCTATTCAAGATCCGCCCATTTCCCTTTGTTTCCATCTTCGAGAATTTAACGTGAGGAAATTGGTTACTTCCATGGCCATGAGCTGACTTCTAAATAGGCAGCCACTGCTCTAGCCGATTCTATCTCATTGCCTATAAATATTGTCCTTATGGAACCGGGGAAACCGATTTCGATGGAGATCCAGACTGAGGATCAAGAGTCGCTTTTCCTTATTTCAACCATTCCTGCCGACTTCAATCCTACCTCCACAGTAAGGGGCTCGGGGAAAGTTGCTAGATCTGCGAGGAAACGAAAAAGAGTGGATGAACCGGGCACTGAACCACGAAAGAATCGACCAGATGGCTGGAATATCCCATCTCAAAATGATGTATCTGATCGACAGAGCCAACCACTCGTAAACAGGTCTGGCAGAGGTTTTTGGTTTTCCCGAGTTAGCAAGCGGCGAAGAATTGCTTATATGAAAATGATTTAGACTTCAATGGGGAATCTAACGATGCCTTCAATCCAGACGAAACCTTTGAGCTACAAGATGCGTTCATTCGACCTCGACCTCACTTACAATCCCAAACTCAGCGTTATTCCGTATCGGAAACTTCGCAGCACCGTCCACCGCTATTCTTTGAACCCTCTCAAGGCGAACAGCTAGTACAAACCCAACGCGTCAGGTCGCCACCACTTTCCCAACTAGCCCCAGCTGAGGTACAGCGCATCGTGGACGCCGGACTAGGCATTGAAAACATGAATCCAGAGGAATTTGACGCTCTAATGAACGTCGTCAATGCCTGTGGGCCGGATGACGGCTTGGACAATGCGGACAATCTGGCAATCAACGCAGCGGGCCAATCCTACCGGGTCCCTGATGCAAGAGGGATGCGAAGTGACAACCCAACCCAAGACGACGATGATACGTTCCCCGCTACTCAGATTCCTATGCAATCGCAAGTCTTCCGTGTGGCTGTCAAGAACGGGAAGGTATGGCTCACCTGGCAAACCACTGCAGTCCAGCACTAAGGGGTTCTTTCAGCAATTCAGGCCTCTCTTCGACTGATTGGGTGTTATTCCCTAATTCCTCCCTAGAATTTTCCCATGCTCATGTAATACAACTATTATTGTACAGTACAAGTTAAGTTACGTGCTAGCAGTGCATACGCAACAAATAATGAAATAATTACCCCCGAAAACTACCAGAAAGCGCACCATCCATGGAAACATTGGCATAGATTCTCTAAAGACATCGCTTGCTCGATCAGCTTCCCAACTTGATTTGAGACGGGGAGGACGGCGTCGGGGTTAAAGTCTCGGCCTGCGGCTTCTGATCAGCCAAACGACGTCTCAATACAAGCACGAAGTAATACCATTGAGTTTGTTTTGGACCCGATTATAAACAGCCAATGCTCGATCGTTTCGCACTTCAAGCTTGGTGCCCACTTCGCCCGTCCCTTCTGTGTTGGGATAAATCCATATAAGACTTGAGCATGAGGACAAGTAATCTACTCACCATTGAAAATTTCCTTCTCGTCGGCCTTCACTTTCCTATTGGGTCCCTGAGCGTACGAAGTTTTGGGCATCTGACCTGTTTCCCAGGTCAGCTAGTCAGAGAATGCAGAAAACTGAAGGGGGCAGTCGCACTTTCAACAGCAGGAGCGTGACGGGCATCCTCCGCCTGCATTAATCGCCAATTGATCAAAGGATCATATACAAACGCTTCAAGAACAGCCATAAGAGAGTCTTTATTGTCTCGTAGGACTCGCATTGTGATTTCGCACGTATTCCGGTAACTGCCTTGAATGCCGCTTACCTGGGGCACAAGGGAGGCTTAGATAACGACCATCCTTCATCGCAACACTTACACCTACCTCCATGGCATGAGTGAGCATTCTGGTGAGTCTGAATGGCACCTTCTCGGGGAATTTGTCACGGTTCATGGCCACCTCAAAGCAATCACCGAAGTCAACATGAACTACTTTTCCAGTGACTCGATGGAGAAGAAGGTTGGAGGGGTGGCGGTCACCGAGTCCAAGGATATATCCAACCATACTTGTAACAGCCAATGACCTAGTATACGTTGAGCGACGATCCAACCAAGCATCCGAATTTGCGCTCTTAAGCCATAGAACACGATAAAGATCTTGACCAGTCGTGTTATCCAGTGCATAATCAAAAACCTCTACTTTTTGCATGACAGTAAGGATTTCATAATCTGGTGCCATCTGGTGTAAAGCGTTAGGAGTGAGAATTTCAGCCCGAGTAATCGCATACCTGAAGCATCAGGCGATATTCGATGTTGAGGAGAATTTTTCGACTGTCACGGTACTCCTTGACGAGGATATGGAGAGTGTCGCTATCCTGAACCCAGCCGAGCAAGCCAGCATTTGGTGCCAGAGGAATGACTGGATACCGTTGAATATGCAAATGCCGTTTGAAGCTCTCCGTATCCACGGATAACAATGTGTTCACAAGGCCAAAGAGCTGCATGACCCGCTCATCTTGTCGGAGGTCTTCGTGACCTGAATGAAATATTAGCTCACGGCGAGTAGAAAAAATAGAGATTATACCTTTGAGAACATATTGATAATCACGTCCATCGCTTCCTTTGATACTCAACCTTCTCGGTCTTTGCTTGGAGGTTATCACAGCGAGAGATGGGGCGAAATTGGCAATTGTGACAGTTTGACGTCCACTGTGGTATGTACCTGCCGTAGCGAGTAAGCCCCGTTCCAAAGGAATCGGACGAATCACGTACCAGGCACTGCCAATTCAAGATTGCGAGCCCTCAGGAGTTCCGGCGAAACATATTGAAGGTCCAAAGTTGTAAGCATTGGAAGTTGCTTCTCAACTTTTTTAAAGACCTAAATGAAAATGAGTCAGAGTGCGCAGTAACTACATGCTGCAACCATACACCATAGTATATTTCCCACGCTTTGTTGATTTCATTGATGTCGCCGAACATCAAGAAGCGACGGCATGCTTCCCGAGCTTCATGAAGGTTCTTCCCAAAGGCTTGAACGAAGGAGGTCTCACGAGTTGTCTCCGGGCCCTGGCACCAGTCATTAGGTAAAGAAGCGGGGGAAATTGTATCACTCACTGCCTCAAGCTTCTCATGAAGTGGCTCCAAAACAGCAATCATGCCCTCAGGGTTCTTGTCGTTGAAGTACAGTCGAGATGCCTCCTCAAGCCCTTCATGCCAGAGTTCCTGCCACAGGATTGCGACGCGTATGAGTTCGTGACTGACTAGGAGAGCCTACGGATGAAGCCTGTCAAAGAGCGGGTTGGAATAATATTCACAAAAAGTAAGCATTACCTGATCGACGAGAACAGGACAATGATCCCGCATACGATCCATGGTTGCCGTTGCCGCAGCCTGACGGGCAGTACTAGACGACTTGGACGCCACAGTGAGCGGGTAGATAAGAGCCTGAGGGTGGGCTTTGCCGACATCATTCAACAATTGATTGATAAGGCGCCGGACATTTTGGCTCGGCGTTTGAATGCGGGCAATGATCTTCATAAATGACGATTAGTAATATACGCACCACTGTTGGGCTGGAATTACCTGTGGCACAACCTCTAACCACGTATCAACAGGTACAGTGCCAAAATTCTCGGCAAGGGCGTGATACACCTCATCGTGGGCTCCAAACTTGAACCAAAGGGTCAATAAGCGAAGCGTATCCTGTAGCGAATTGTCGCCTTTCAGCGCAATTGAACGGAAAAATCCTGCTGAAGGCCTGAATTGCGAGAAAGAAGCGACATTGGGGACCGACTGACCGGAGATGGCAGATGTAACGTGAAAGATCAAATTCTTCGGGGCGACTTCATCCATGCGGGCATCATTTTCGAGGAAACCAATGACTTCAAAGTTTGCAAGAGCCCATGCATGCCAAGCTTTGTACCAATTAGGATCAAACTGAGTGGCCATGCGGTAAACTTCCAAGATCTCTTTAATATTGTTCTATGGTGTGGAGTTAGTGGGGTGACACAAAACCACGTTCATCACTCGCACATGTCTCCAAGTTTCCTCCATGGAATATTGCCATTCTCCTTGCTTCAGGTAACATCGAGCCAAGAGATTGGTGTACTCGCTCATCTTTGCTAGGCTGCCCAGCGGGGCTGCCCTCTGAGTTTCGCCCAAATGGAGGCCAAGGTCGTCCGCAAGACGACTGGAAAAAGTCCTCAACCAGGTTAAACTCTTCTCTCGGTCACCTCGAGCCCACATAAATTTCAGATGGGCGTATATGACTGGAGGCGGTGCACGAATACTCTTAGAATGCGCGTTAGTCAATCTTCGTCTGTGTTGGGATTAACATACTCTTTCTTCTTCTCCAATAGGCCCGAGAAGCGAGTTGAGAGTTTTTTCTGCCAACACCATTCGATCAGATTTTCGACAGAGGTTCGCAAATTTAATCCACATCGTGGTATCTTCGTCAGGACTCAAGACCAGTGTGCGAACCTGCAGTATGCGTTGCCACACCTCCACATCCGGTTGGCATCCTTTCAACCTATAGGGATAAATCAACGGGTACAATTGGAAACACATCTGGCAATCACAAACCTCTTCATCCACGTCTTTCGCATTGTGGCCTGTCGATCCGGCTGGTCTGCATTCCTTTTATAGCTGATAATTTCCTCCAGCTCAGACAACATTTGCACCCGCACAACCACACTGTCACACAGGTAAGCGATCGAGAATGCGAAGTCGAGTGGTCTACGTACTTGTACGCCCGGCCATAGCTTTCTCCAACAAGGGCTGTCAACTCGCCATCAAGAAGATCGCGGGCTTTGTTGATCTGGAGCAACGCTTTACTAAATTGATTCCTGTGGACCGACAGTATAGCACGATAGAAGGACCGGTCAGGTGAATCAGCCTTCATCACTGCTATGTATTCATCCATCTGGTCCCATTGATTTAGCGACCAAGCGGCTGCCGCAGCCAATGGAGCTATTTGTCGCTTCTCCTCATTCGTCGAATTCACCCATCGATCCGCAACAGCTTCCGAAAGTTGATCCCACTCTCCAAGAGCATGAAGGCAGCGCATGCGCCCGATCAGCACCTCAGGGGTTGCTTCATGTTCGTCGAGCTTCCGATCATACGCAACTAACGCTTCCTGCCACTTTCCCAGCTTCTCGTACCATTCTTCGTGACGATAAACATCTTGCTGGTCCCGTGCCAGTGTCAGGGTGCCAAAAGCCGCGTCATGAAGCTGCAATTTAGTATTGATATTTATTAGCGATTCAATAATTGACGGCGATGATTCGCTCCAAAATTCGAGTTCCTTGTAATGGAGAGCCTTGGCAAATGCGTGATAATTCATGGCACAATCACCGAGTGTGCGGATATCAATGAGTAGTGCCTTGTCGTCACGCTCCAAGAATTCTGCTAGGCTCAAAAGGAGGTGAATCACATCGGAGGGCGTGTTATGAGATGTCAGGGCTTGTTCAATGGATCGAACCAAATCATCCTGAAGGGATCTCAGTATATCGAGTATGAGCCCAAGGAAGTACCGACCTTGTACTCTTCGAAGAGCTCCGGCCAACATGAGACAAAGGCCGCATTAAAGAGCTCACGAGCTAAAGGTATGTGAGCGTCCGCCAAGGAGACACATGCTCGGATGGCGTGCGAAGGAGACTCCTTCATCAGTTCGATGGCCAACCGGCGTGCCCAATCGTACCAATCGTCCTTCGAGTTAACCTGAGATGTATCCCATGCCTGCTTGAGATGCTGCTGGTTGACCAGCATCTTCCCTTGATCCGCAGGAACTACTAGTTCCACCTTCTGAGACCATCTGGAATTGGCATCAGTCAACCAGTTTCCAGTATACGGGCGATGAATTTACGGGTCAGAAGAATTAGTATCCTGGTGCAGTCGTTCGCCACTCAGGAGTCGCGTCACCATCGCATCGTACTTCGAATGATTAATGCGAGTGTTATGGAGAAGACACTAAGTGCTGGGGGATTAGTATCGTTCACACCGAAAGCATCTGGATGCCACGTACTTTGTTAATCATAGGGATAAAAATTGCAAAATCAGCCCCCAACTGAACAAGCAGAACCCACAGAGTTTCCATGATGGCAGATGACAGTTCCGGAGGAGTGTTAGGATGACTGAGGATACGCACGAGAGGGTGGATAATCCGGGAGGCATGCTCAGAAAAGTTGACCTTCTTGGAGAGACCATCAATGGTTTGGACAGCCGTGATCCTGAGACTGATGGCCGAATCTGATTCAACTACTTTCATGATCACGGGAATGATCAAGTGAAGATACTCTTCAATGTTGGCCCCAAACGCAAACAGAGCATGAAAGACCTTGCTCTGAGTCAGCTGCGTCCTGTCTGTATTCTCTCCATCGAAGAGCTGAGAATAAATGATCAACCGGTTGCATAGGGAGAAAGAAGCAGCACTACCTTCAGCATAGGAGGTAATACCATCGGGATGTAGGGTTTGAATTCAGCATTAAGGGCTCGAGCAATGCTCTCAACCAAAGCCACGATATGTATTTCCGTGTTGGGACTAGATGCCCAGAGTTCAGAAATGAGAGCAAAGATCTCAGGGAGGAAATTGCGAATGTGTTGCTTCACAATCCAAACCAACACAGCAAGCTGCGAGATATTCTGTTCTTGGGAGCGAGTAGACGGAGTGCGGATCGCTGTCAGGAAAGCCGGGATGATCTTCGCTACGTTAGTACGAACTTAGCTCGGTAATGTGTCGCCACCTACCTGCGGTAAGAATGCTACAGATTTCAGGCCCTGTGTCCTAAAAATGTTCATGATAGCTTCAATGGCTGCATTGTGATGGTTGTGGAGTGAGGAATCCTTAAGAACATTGAGAAGTGAACTGATAACAACTGCCTGATAGTATTCATCAGACGAGGAACCCGACGTGCTCAAGGCCACGGCCACATCTGTCACCGAAGTACCTCTCGACGGTTCATTGACCATATCATCGGGGATTTTGGCCTGAGGAAGATGTCAATGAGAATGATGATCGCCCGAATGCGAGGAGCCAAACTTTAGATTGATAAGGATCTAATGCTCCGAGTATTCCGATCACTTTTATCGTATCTCTCCGCATCTGCTGATTTTGCTCAGACCGTAGGATTCTTGTGAGCATGCTCAGCAGCTGCGGATAATCCTTCAATGGATCGATGACGTAGCTTGTGTTCGAGGAGACTTGCCCTAGCGTACGTATTGCTGCATCACGTCTTGGAACAGAAGACTGGTCTTGCATTGTTCGCATTATGATGCGCATGATCGTAGGTAGATGTGGGACCAAATCTTCCCCGCCAACCCTGGCGAGTTCTCCAATGCATGATAACACACTTGTAGCAATAGCTGGATTCGGGTCTTCTGCCTTGGGCAACAAAACCTTGAGCATAGGAATAGTGTATGGTTTGATGAGACTTTCGGCTGCAGAAACCATGCGAGTCAAAAGTTTGGCACTCTCCTCGCGACTTCGTCTGCGCAATCAGGCACATTAGCCAAGGAATGATAGCTGGGGATGGCAAACCTACGGGACCGTCGAATACTCAAGCTCCGTGAGAAGCTGTATAAGGGCTTTACGTAACGAAGGCATAACATATGCGGGGTTGTGCTTCGTCAACCGTCCAATAATCACAATCGCGCGGACACGATTCCGATAATCCTCATCATTGAGCGCAGTGAATAAGGACCGCACATTCTCTGCCTGTGCAAGATGCCTATCGAATCTTTCTTCCAAATTCATCAGGACAGTGGCACGAATGGAAGGATCTGGCAGAAGAGAGGATAAGGGACTGTGTCGATAGAGAATTTATTAGTCATACCGGGATCAGCGACGCCAGCGGTTAGAAGCTTGTCAAGTACCTCTCCCATCACTTCAAGAGCATGATTGCTGGTCTGAAAAATAATGGGGTCGCGGACAAACAGGTGGCAGCAGGCATGAGCCGCGGCCTTTCGTACTTCCGGGGAATCATCTTCAAGATATGGAAGTACGCAGGAGCGAACAAACTCGCTCAAAAGATGGCCTTATATTGCTTGAGATTGAGGAAACGTTGTGAGGGATGCATGTATGCGACTCACCGTTAAAGTCGAAGGTGGCAAGGACATTCAACGCCAAGGTGGCAGTAGCAGTGTTCTAAAGGAGCCATCAGCAGAAGGCCCCGATGATAATTTGAACATTCTTTACCTGAGGAGACCCGAAATCACGGGTTGCTACCGAATAATCATGTCTCACGACTGAAGGAGGATTGAGAGCACCAATCGGCCGATAATGTTGTCCTGACAAAGTTATTGACACGGTCTCCAGTAGCCGTTCTGCATCCAACACAATTTTAGCACACAAACAAAGTATATGGGCATGAGACCACCTTGGATGGTTTTAAGAAGCGGCGGGATATACTCTACGACCATCTTTAAGGCATTAGTTAGCGCTTCGCTCAATCCGTTGCGAAGCATTAAATCCAGTTGATCATGAAGAAGTTTGGTGAGGTTTGGCCCCACGGCGGCTGCCAATAACCCAATGCACTCAAAGACAGCATCCTCTTCAAGAAGAGTGGCGGCCCCTTTCTTCCTAAACTCATTAGTCGATAATGGAAAATGTCCCGATTACGGAATGCTGGCACCCACCCGCGAAGTAGCAACACCTCCTTCACGTTAGCCATTATGGGTTCAAGGAAGGTCTTTATTTCGCTCCGAACGGACAAAGCTATGTAGCCAATGGCTTTAAAGGCTAAAGGTACCGGTTGAAGCACGGGACCGAAACGCTGGGAAAGTGGGAGGCTTACTTATAGTGCGCTCGGAGGGCTTTTTTAGTAATGGAAGGAGATACGCCATAACTTTGTGCAAAAACCGTTCGCTAAATGCTTGATTGTCATATCTGGCAAGGACCGAAAGTAATGAAACGACGGTTCGCTTGATGATGGGATCTTTATGATCTTTGAACCTCAGTACAATCTCGGCATTGGATATGAAGGAATCCGCCATAAACTGAGCTCAGGTTAGCGGGGCACCAAATCGAGGGGCCTGCATCACTTACCATTCCAGCATGGTGTAACATCTCCCTGTATGCCAAAAGCGACCCATGAATGAAGTCGACGGAGGTATGCTTGAAGCCATGAAGTATTTCGTGAACGATTCTCTCATAAACTGAAGCGTGCAATTGCATGCTTCTTGACCCAACGATAATCAGGCAGCTCGCCAACAGCTCCGCTGCAGCTTCGCGCGTGTTGACTTTGGAATCACGCAAGGGTGTCCATATACGATCTAGTACTGGAATAACGTACGGAGAGAAGTGAGTCGCACTGTTCTGCGCTAAGACGCGAAGATTAAGCGTCGATGCATAGCGCGCCAGCTCCCCCCCACTTGTGACATCGTCAAGCAGGCGAGGGACCTCAGCTGGCATGAAACTATCGCCAAAATTCCCGCCATATTTAATAATCTTCCCAAGGGTCTGGGCGGCACGAGAAATGAGGGACCAATCGGCAGTGACAAGTCCGTTCTTCACATATTGGTACAGACGGAAATGCTTCAGAGCCTCACGGGTTTCGCCAGCGTCATCAGATTCGATCTCGAGTATATGGTCTATCGCACACAGCCCTCCTAGTTTTTCAGAGGGATTAAGACTTTGTGTCATTTCAAAGAGTTTGGGATTGATATAGTCGGACCATATCTTGCTCGCGACCTCCGGACGAATTTCAGACATGGTGGCCATAATCTGCAGATGTCAGGGTTACGATAGCCAGAGCCACTAAAAGATGTAGTATCGTACAGCCTCCTTTAGTTGTATCGCCCTCGCATTGCGAGCATCGTCGGCCCTGGATACAATGTTCAGCAAAACATGACAAAGGACATGGACGCATGCGATTAACCTGAGAGGTAGCTGTTTCAGCGACGTAAGAATGGGAACGAAACGTTCGCCATAGACAGCAGCTGACATGCTGGCAGAGGCAATGGCGGCAGTCGGTCAGGGGCTATTCAGTGAGTGCTCCAAGCGCCCACGGGTATTGCCGTGTCATTCATGGCTGGGCCGCAGAGGCGTTCACGCACACACCACGCCAAGTGGGGGCGAAAGCGCGTCACCAAGGCAAAGGTATTATTCTCCTTCTCCAGAGTTCCGAGTCTTTCGTCATGAAACCTTCCACCCCACTTAGGCCTTCACTCGTCAAATTGACCAAATCCAGCTGGTCGATTTATTGCCAGAGAGTCGGGCCAAGTTGGAGGCCCAGCCCGTTGATCTAGAGCTGTAGGCATGCCAGTTTCGGCTGACTTTTCCTTGGGCTCATTGGGACTATGTTTTCAGACCAGGATTAGGCCAGCATTATTGCGTTGAATGCGCAAAGTACTTCGAAAGCGACGTTGCTTTAAAATCGCACTGGAAAGGGAAGGTGCATAAAAGACAGTGTAAGCGGCTTAGGGAACCTGCTTATACCATCGAAGAATCGGAGCTGGCTGCTGGCCTTGGGCGGGAAGGCAAGCGGCCGCAAAAGGAGACACAAATGGAAACTTGTTAGAGATATCACTTCTTCAAGTTTATTAATCTTCCTTGAGATATTATACTGGTGCGGGTCAGTCGAACTCAAGTTCTGCAAGCCAAATTGGAGAGATGACGCGACCATTGTCCTTCCGGGGTCTCGCGGGCTTTAACTCAGAACTTTGTTACTCGGCAACGTTCCTCATTTTTTCACCAATTTCGTGAGATATACCATCGGCGCCTTTCTCCTGTACCAATGGCATTTACTTTGCCCGTTCCTAACTCTGCTAAAGTATCAAGTCCATAACGTTTATGCTCTTGGGACTCGCGGTTATGTGTTGTGACGGAGCCCCCCGTCTTCTGATGGGCCTCATGCGTGAGTCGCTTCGTCGACACGCCCTCGTCTTCGGTCATATTCTTATGGACTGCAATTGGTTTCCTGATGAAGAGGACAGAAACGTACCTATCATCTTCCCATGAACGCCATCCTCGGTGTTGTCTCCGGCCGGGAAGCTGGCTCGTAGCGGA